>NC_044005.1:36747983-37051013 GCF_900496995.4 Aquila chrysaetos chrysaetos | reverse complement strand
ACCAGCTATACAACACAAAAGAGACTACTGAGCCATCAGGGCAAATAACAGCAGATCAGAAATTCTCCCAGATAATTATCCAGGCAAATACTGAAAAATGTCAAAACCATGTGAAGAAATCAAGATCAGCTCGTAAGTGATTTGCTAAACAGCAGGGGAGAGTAATTCACAATAAACACTGATGTCTTTTTTCTGACATCAGCATCACCCCTCTGCTGAGCTCTACCATGTGTTCAGGACCTTGTGAGGGGAGGCAGAAAGAAGGAAGAGAAATCTTGGTAAGCTTTTAATGCCATTTCTTTTGCTTACAGCATACACCATATGAGGAAGAAAGCAAAAGACCTGCTGCTTGCCAGGATCCCTTTGCAGAGGGGCCCAAAAGAGACAGTATGGTTGGAATTCGCTCATGCTGAGCTTGTCCACACAGTCAGAGAAGGAGCCCGGGCGAGTTCATTGAAACCATGAAGGCTGGTAATGTAAAGTATGCAAAAATGACAGTCTCAAAAGCTGTCATTTTTTTTCACAGAAATACATTGTTGAAAGAATTCCTGTTTCATTCTTATGGCAATGGAGGTGCAGCTATATAAAGCTGGAATGTCTGAATAGTTTTCTTCTGCTCCTGTTTTCTTTTGGACTAACAAACAAGTGAATAAGTAGCAGAGAGAATCAATGACTGGCAGGCAAGCAGTTAACACTAAACAAACATGGTAATACTTCATCTCTCTTTGTGGCCATAATCAATAAAGGGTCAATAAACTGGACATGCAACAGCTGTTATTGTGCTTTTCCTGTATGTCTTTCTCTGTAGCAACTCTACCAAAGAATTAAGGAAGACAAGCAATGAGCTTATAGGTCAAGGCTCTCCAGCAATCTGAAAACTTATGACAGTCCTGAAAGAAGATGACACAAGAGAGATTTTAAATGAATAAAAAAATGATGTGAAATGTTTTACCACCATATTAATCTGATTTAATTCTGTTATCCTATATCCTCCATAAAAGCAATTTGCCCAGTATGATGTTACCGGTGCAGAACATGGGCAGATTACCTTCAGCAACGGATGTCTTTCTCCCCATCCCCCATTGCATTCTATGGGAGAACTGACAATAGGTAACATGCTGATGGGAAGCTCTTGCAGGGGGTACTGAGGGGTGAATAATGAAAAGTTCCTGCAGGAGGCACCTTCCAATAATGAAATCCATAGAGCGGAAATCCTTTTAGTGATGAGAAGAAACTTCAAAGATACTTCCCCTTAAAGAGTGTGAATCATTTCACAGAATCTGATTCATAGATCCAGATAATGCTTGCTATCAGTACTGAAGATGACCAAAAAAACCTTATACACACTTGATGTTGCCTGTTCTTCTTACGGTACTATTTTAATTTTTTATCTCTATCCATCTACAGGAATTCATTGCTATACTTTTTTCAGGCTCATCTGTGGCTGTGTACAAATTTGTTAGGAGACATAGCTGCTTGTCATTAGGCATCTGTCCAGGCTGCAGTGTCTGCAGTGCCTGAGCCAGGCACACTAATAAGCTCATGGTAATTATTTTATACTAATACCAGACATTTTTACAGAGCAAGATGAAAATAATCCTGTCAGATGTAAGCTGTCTTCCTAGTAGGATTCTGGGGATGAAAAAAACAAAGGCACACTTCTTTTTCAAGAATTGCAATACAGACAGGACTGCTGCTCGGAGGGAAAAATCTGTAGTAGCAAAACTTTGATATGTGTGGCTGAAACTGGAATTGTACCTTTTAAGTAGATTTATTCCCAAGGTTGATGCAACTTTCATTAAAAAAATTCCTTAGATCATATGAAACTCATTATATTCCATTTTGGAAAGGTAAAACCAGGAAACTTGTGCAAAAAAAATGAGAAAAATTATTTCAAATGAGCATGACTGCAATCTTAAATCAGTCTGTGCTGCAATTTGACAGATCACAGGGTACCTTATGGTTTGTGTAAAATAAGTTTGACTCCAAACCCATGCCAAATGCAGAGTTACTACTAAATTTCTAAACAAGTCTGAACAGAAGCTGTTTAGACCTGGACAAATCTTTCCTTCTCTCACTGATCTTTAAAAGTTGTTTTTTTAATGATATGCATGTAGACAGGTGCATAGTATAGTTTGTCAAAGAAATAAAATCCGCTTGCTGATTTTAAATAGTTAAAATTACTGATTTTAAATAATCACGATCAGCTATGTTTCATATAAAGTAAGTATATAGGGAAGGTCTTTATTGTTCCAGAAACATCACTAATTCTCATGGCCATCACATTTAAGTAGGAAAAACATTTCTGTGCACCACAGTTCTATTCCTTAAGCCATCATCTTCTGCAGCTTACCTTATCTGTCTGTTGAACCAGATATTGCAGAGTGCCAAACAGTGGACAACATCTGTGTGAATAGAGGAGATTTCTCTTCCCATAACCTACTCTGCACTGGCATTTAGAATCTGTGGATGGAATGTGGAGAGCCAGAGATAATACATCAAAAAGGCAGGTCAATAATCGAGACTAAAGAGCTCTTAAATCTAGTAGTCAAAGGCATATAAAAGCCCAAAGGCTGGCAGCTGAAGCAAGGTTCAACTTGGAAATAGGACGGAAGTTTTTAACAGCAAACACAACTGGCCACAGCTCTGCTAACCATCAGCTGGAGTCTTCTATGCAAGATGTCCTGCCCTTGAGAAAGATAGGCTCTAATTCAACTGCGGGTTTTTGGGTTTGATGCAGAAATGACTGGGTGAAACTGTATGGCCTCAGTTATGCAGGAGGTCAGACATGCTGTCCAGAACAGACTCTTCTGGAAAGGAAATTTATAAAAATAGTAACAGAAATATGTAACCCAGTGAGGGTATCAAGCATTTATTTAGGACTTGGGTTCAACACCTCGAATGTAATGTACTTTTCCCCCTCAGATTCCTAAAGCCATTTATATCAGGCCAGCTTCTCATGACTACTTATATTTATAGTTTGTCTGCCTGGTTGTCACTGGTCACATTTTTAGGCTTTGCATTGCATTTTAAATCCCCTGAGTCATTTCATGTTCATGTTTACCACTCTTTTCCTTCTTTTATGAGATTTTTCCATGAACCTGAAATTAAAAACATCCTTTCATCCTCTCTGTTGAAAAGTCACAGCCACAAGTCATCCATCACAGCTCCAATTTGTCCCTTAAAATTTTCTCTGATCCCTCACAGAAGAGGCATTTCCAAGCAAGAATTTCAAGCTCCATTTCTCCCTATTTCTCAGGAGAGCTGAAAAGAACTTGCCTTTCTTCCGAATATTTAATTTCCAATTTTTTCTTCAAATTCTGTGTAGAAAATGAATTCAATGAAAAATTGGTCTTTTCACTCCCTGGCACCTCAAGCACTTGCAGTTCCTTTTCATTTTTTTGAGTGGTTTTTAAGCTGGAGGGAGAGAACTGAGAGGAACAGGCTACGCTGTGGTTGTGTCCATCATCTCTCTCCCTCACACATAGTTCACCTGTTTCAACCTTCAAAAACTCATTGCCTGCTTCCCTTTGTTCCTTGAAAATAAAGAAATAACTCATGCACAGAGTGGAAGAAAAGAGTATCAAACAGTATGTCCAGAAAACACTGCATAGCAGCCTTTTCTTTAAAGAGCTCAGCACATTCAGCTCTGTGGTGTACTACAGGGTCAACGTGCTGATGCCAGGGATACAGCTAATATCATCCTGCATTTTACTCTGAATTGTGAACAATCTCAGGCCTGAATGAGATTTGTCACCTAAAGCATCATTCTTCCCACATGTAATAAACTTTCTTCCTACAGCTTTCTGCAGATAGGAATAGTTTAGCAGTGCCAGGTTATTACATACATGTATGATACATGGACAGCCACAGGGTCCCGTGCAGGGGACCTCAGCGAGGCACGTGTGCCTCCAGCTTCCTGGCACTTCGGCAGTGCTGTGGCCCTCACATCCAGGATAGTAAGCACATGAGTAAGGTTTGCAGTTGACTCTGTTGGTTTCTATATCTTCACATTTAGCTATCGGTTTAAGAGATGACACAATACAGAGGGAAAAATAATGTGATGTGTGGGAGCTGGCAGTAGGGATTTTTCCCAAATGCTTGGGAGGATCCCATTTCTCACAGATGGTGCTGCCAAGAAACAGCCTACTTTTCTTTCAGAAAATAAGGATTGTTAGCAATAATCTTCTGCCTAAAGTATTTCTGCAGTCCAAACGCTAACCCTACTGTAAAACAAGAAAGCCTTATTCAAAGATACTTATCAAGTAGGAGAAGAAAGCAAAGAGGCCCAACAGGTAGAGGTGAAAGGATTAATCTGACAGCAACAGAGGTAACTACAAAACTACCTTGCAAAAGACCTTGAAGGAGTGGAAGGGAGGAGAGAGAGCAGACTCCTTCCCAAGCAGGAGGTCCATTGCCTATCACCCTCAGCTGCAACTTTGGGAAATTTTAAAGCTGTGTGTGTCCAAGATCAAAGCCTGACCCTTTAGAAAGGAGGCAATATAATATTATCACATTTACTTTCACAGACCCATACATGGTTGTGTCATGCCTACTCTGTTTTATTTGTTGTTCTTTCATATTATCTCTCTTTTTACTTGATTGATAGGCAGAAAAAGCATTTCCCTACCTTAAGGAAAGATCAGGCAGGATGGCGAGTCATACACTTTTATTCTTCTGGCTGCTATTCAGTGCATTAATAAACAAGGAATGTAAATTTCTGTATATGGCTGGGGGAGAAGTCCTGTGCTGCAACTGCTGAACAGAACTGCTGACAGTGAAACCCATGCAGGGCACTGTGCAGGCCCTGGCCTTAGGAACAGGAGGGAGACAGACACTCAGCAGAGCCTGCTACCACCAGGTTGAAAGGACAAAGTAGGTTTCCTCCTGACTGAATAACTGTCAGTGATCACTCCCAGTGAAGGAAAGTCAGAAATCAGAGCAGCGTGACCTGTTTGACTTAACTACAAAAGCTAATTCAGAAGCCCCTGACGCTGCCAAAATTATGAGGACAAAAAGTTTGGCTTAAAGACACTTTCTCTCTCTTTCTTTGTAACTGAATAACTCCAAGGTGGTGTAGAACATAAACCTGCTAGAGAAATATGGAAGTCTGCAGGTTGTTTGTCATAACTACATCTGATATAATTATTGGTAGCAGAGATGAACTTGAGTTAGAAGCTATGAATCTCCAGTCAAACCTCCTGAAAATTTAGCGTGTGTTTGGGAGCGAAGGTTTGGGTTGGACTTCTCCCTCATGGGCAGACAGAATGTACTAATTCTGAGTCCAATTCCATGTTTTTCTTTGTTTTGGTTGTTATGATAGTCATGGCTACTGCTGCAAAATTAGGCCATTAAAAAAAAGGCAAGCAGTCCAATCCAAATGGTTCCCATTTGAGCTAAACTCCTTGGGCTCGGCAATAGACAGAGAGGTACCTATTTAGGACATGTGTTTTCTACTTATTTCTGCCCTTGACTAGTTTTGGATGGTACAGCTAGTTGACAGATGAAATTTCCTTCCTAGGGAAAAAGGCTGATATTTTCAAAACTATTTTCATCCCAAACTGGCATTTTCAGAGACCAATATGTTTAGAAAAAAATCAGTTCAGAAATGTCAAAATATTTTTTTTTAAATCAAACCCAAATATTCAACATTTCCCAACCTGTTTTAAGCTTGCTCCCACATGAGCTGGTGTGTGCTCTTAGGCTGGAGTCATGTTGCTTTCCTAGGGAGTGGCAAGTGCATTATGCTTACATTTACACCTATGGACTACAGTCAATATACCATCAAATTTTGAGCTGATGGAAAGCTGCTCAGAAAGTAGAATCAGTATGGGAGACTTACACTTGTGCAATGCAACATGTTGCTAAATATGGTAAGGACTGGCAGAGATGAATACCCTGGTCCAGCACTGATAGATCTTCACAATGCGGAGACAGTATTGGATCAAGAAAGCAACCTAGCCATATTATCATGGCACAGAACCCAGAAATGCTTCACTCCATTTCTCAGCCAAACAGTGTAAAAATTCCCTGTGTCTTTCATCTGTTGCTGCAAAGCTTCTATGGTGCACAAGACAAAAATCACGATCAAAAAGTTAGCAGCTGGTCAACCTTACCATAGACCTAAAACAAGTTGTTCCAGCACTTGCAGAACTAAAGGGTGGGAATGGAATGGTCTCTTAGGATCTGCAGAAATGAGGGATGGTATTATCTGAAGGGGGAAAAAGTAAAAATATTCAGATCCTGCCTTCAGAACAATTAGTGGTATTTTCTACAGGTTTCATGCTTGTTCTTTAGCATAAACTGTGCTTTGAGGTACATTAGTTTTTATATCTTGAGTAAAACATGAAAAATGTTCCTTTCTTGCTGGTTTCCCCACCTTTTAAAAGATATTGTGAAAGTACAGTATTCTCATAAGACCATTTTAATGAGAGAGAAGTGCAGCTATGTCATCTTACAGACTTTATTAAATTGTGCTTAGAACTTACTCACTTTGTTGACTGAAATTATGGAAGCAATTCTTGTTATAGGATTGTTTATATGTCCCAGAGCATTCATAACTCACTAAGTTCAGCCATCTACAAGTGTTTAATTACAGACTGTCTGTTTCTTGTAAAAAAATGTTTGCCAGCAGTCTTTTGGCAGAGTAAGGAATGAACTTTGTAGAGGAAAACTGAGTTGCTCATGAGCGGCGGCAGCAGAAATAGGGAAAAGAACTTCCCCAGAGTTCCTTGAAGATTTAGGTTGCTGGATCCTGGCATGATTTGATCTCTGATATAAATCTTGCTGGAATTGTGCTAAATTTTGCCTTGAAATTTATTTTTCCCCCCCGCTACTACAGCTGTAAATGTATGTACATTTAAGCATAGAATTTGAAAATTAAACTCACAGGACAGCATTGTACAAGATGTGAGCTCAAAATTTGTCCAGAAAGAAAGAGAGCATCTAGTCTTTGAAAATAATATTTCTTTGTTCTTTTTGAAAATATAAACACAGATCATCAATATGTTACTAAAGTGAGGCTGCATTTCACATTTCACAGGCTCAAAACATAAAAATGTCCTGTATTATTTAATCCCTGAACTGACTATTTTGAATATTTGAACTGAATAGAGGATGGAGGTTTCTTTAGCTCCATATTTCTAAACTGACTTTTTTTTCATGGTAGATTTCTATGAAAAATGTTGTCTTGCTGTGAAATGCTGAATTTATCTGATGGAGTGCTTTTAAAGCTAAACCTGAAGATTTGGGTTGAAAAAGACTGGTTTTTTTTTTTTAATTTGGAAATGCCATTGTCTTGACTCCTGGGAGGTTTCATGCGAATACCTTATCTCCCGTCTCTCTGCCTTTGGTTTAAGATTCATGGCTGCAGCTGCTGTGCAAAGCAAAGTTTCCATCGAACATCCATTCCTGAAGCACAATTTCTGCCATTCTTAACTGCTGAAGTTCAAGATCCTGCATTGGGCCAGCACACCATATCGCAACCTCAGCCGCTGCTACCTGAGATGCTGCTGCCTCACCTTAGCGAAGAAACGTGTGTAATCCTTTGTTGGTAGACATTAGATGATACACCAAAATATGTGGGACTTATTTGGAGAGTGATGTTGTCTCACCTCTGTCCAGAAGACAGAATACAAAATCGAAACAGGCAGGGCTTAAAGAAAAAAATCAAGTTATTTCAGTGTCCAGTATCTGAGGACTAGCTGAGCAAGTTTGTCATACTGCAAGCGGAATTTTTATGGGAAAGGTGAGGAGAAGGGTTTCCGAAAGCTACAAAGGTAAGTGCAGCGAGTCTGAACGTAGGAGAAGGTGCCGTTTGCACCATGTATGCCAACACGGAATCATTGTGGCCTTCCCATTTGTATTTTGGGCTCCTGGATCCTGCTCCTGACCCGCCACGCGAGGGGCCGTGTTGTGGCTGCAGGTGGTGCTGGCAGGGAGGCCAAATGCCCAGGAGGCCCAGAGGTGGCAGGAGCTCTGGGGGGAAGGCCCCGCTCCGTTGCTGAGAGGAAGGGGCAGCCCCGGGGCTCCCGGCCTTCCCCCCCGCCTCCTCTGACAGCCGGGTGCCCACCGTGTGCCGGACCGAAACCCTCGGGCAGCAGTCAGCCACGGGGCTCTGGGCGACGCGCCGGGGACCGCCCAGGCCGAGGGAGCCAGCTTCCCGCCCCTGGCCCCTGGCAGCAATGCAGGGAAGTTCTCCTTCAAAAGCAGTGAGTTACGCAGTTCCGCACCTGAGTCCTCAGCTGAGAGGGTGGAAATGGCCTCTTCAGGCTCTCAGCAGCCAACCGGCCAGAAGGCGAAGGGCCAGTTACGAGAGAGGGTGAGGGTGAGTTACTCCCCTCTGACGGCTCCCGTCGTGGGCTCGGTCCGCTCCCCTCCAGAGCCTGGCTGTGCTCCGAGGTACCTTGAGGTACTCGAGTCCTTGCAGTGTGAGCTCATTTGTTGTCATTTCCACTTCTGGGAAGAAAAGGGTCATAAGAAGAGATCAGTAAATGTGCAGTGTTCATAAAACACGGCCTCTAACAAAACAGACATATTGCAGTGTTATCATATCCAGGAAAACAGCAGCAGACAGCATAACTTCAAAATACCACCCAGAAACTCTTGTTTGGAAAGGACAACTCATAGCATCAAAGCCTAAATATATTTGCCAAACCATACTTCAACTTACTGCCAAGACACCAAATTTATCCCCTTAATAGCGATGATCCACTAGGCAACATGGTGACTGCTACAGCAAACTGGACATGGGTTTGTTTCACAGAGGTCAGGATTACGGAAAGAGCGCTTATTAATATCAATATTAATACTTGGTGAGAAAGGTAGGGGGGTTCCATATGAAATTAGCCTGGTGCTAGTTTGTTATTCATAGGAAGAATACAACAAAATCAATATAACACCTAGCTGTCAATTCTAAGGAAAAATATTTATGAAAATTTCAAATGTTTAGATAAATAGTTTCAGACCAAAAATAAATGAGAAATAAATGTCTAATAGAAATTGGATTTAGGAAGGGTAAAATTACAGCACAAGGTGTATATAACCATACACAAAAAAGGAAGGGAATGCCCTGGTTTCTACCTTGCTTTTTCAGACTGTCCTTATCTGCAGTCATTTATATGGCAGCGTATATGGAACAGCTTCCTCCTGTATCAGCAAAGACTGACTCCTTCCCTCACTGTTCCCCTCAGCATGCTGAACCAGCCAGAAAGCAGTCACCTCTTCATCTGATGTAGACTGATTAACACCCGAAAATCCTGCAACAGTGTGCTTCACATACTGAAACACAGCTCTGCAAGCACAGCCTGGCCCCTGTAACTTCTCAGACAGAGTGCATCCAAGTCAGGGCTTGTGATAATTGTAATCACGGTATCAACTGACATTCTGACTGTGTGCATGGATATGTGTATACATAGCTCCAGAGGGAAAATTCTGAAGACTGATATGCCTGACATTGCCTTATGACATTTGTGTATGATGAACTTGTGCATTGTGGTACATTTCTCACTCTGATTGCCAGGAACTTTTTGGGGGAGACGGGGGGACAAGTGGTGGAGGCAGTTTGCTTTTGTAATGTTGCTTTTCTTCTTATCTTTCTTCCTAGAAATGCATTTTGTACTCTGCACGCATCTTTCAGTCCTGGTCCTTGGACTTCTGAAAACAAAAATGTGGGTGTCATAGCCAGCTGGAATGGAAAAAGCTGATAAGGGGTTTAAACAAAAAAAAAACCCACCCAAAACCAAAACAACCACAAACTGTATGAAAAATAGATACTGCAAATATATGTAGCACAGACTTTTTGTATACACACACATTGGTGTGTGCATGCATATTTGTCACATGTGCAAATATACATGTACCCACAAAGACATGGCATTTATAATGTGCATACACACAGGCAAAAATCTTCCTGAACTACACTGAAGTGCTAGTCTTGGTCAGTAGGGAGTAGACCGGTTTTGCTGTTTAATATTTTACCATCTGAACTCAGGGGATAATAGTAAGCATATGTAATTTTGAAACTGAGATTGGTCATCTAATACTTTCCTGCAAGTGCTTGGTCTCTTTGTATCTTTTGGGGAGTGTTTGTAAATGTCCACATATACTTCTGGGAACTAAATACATGGGAGCTCAGGGAATCAGTCTGTTCTAGGTGTAATTCAAGTTGTTGATACTGATCAGCAGGACCTAAAGCAGAGTTCACTGGTTTTTGGTTTTTTTTTCCTTTGACTTCCTTTACTCTGATACAAGGTCTTAAATACCATGTTTAGATTCTAATAACCTGAAAGGGCATTTCTTAGCATAAAGGTGAAATCAGGTGATTTTTTTTTTGATGGTTATTATTGACTTTAATATGGGAGCAAAATATTCTGTATAGAGAACTGATGAAATTTATGTCCCATTTAATTATAGTCTGTACATGCTCACTCGCAGGACATAGGATTCAGGTTTATGAAGAGCAGGAAGGAGAGGGTGGTAGTTGCTACTCCTATTCCTAGCCAAAAATGACAGTGTTTGCAGATTTAATGGTGCTAACCAACCAAAGAATAATTTTTTGCTTTCTAATATTTCTATATCTGTGCTCAGAAAGAGATAGCTATGTTTTAAATCTTTTTCAGCTCATAAACACATAGACTTTAAGGAGACTTATCTCAACCGCACTACAATTTTCTGAGCCTGGCAAGTCTTACAAATTCCTAATCACAGTTGCATGTATTCCATAACGCAGAAAAGTCCAAATCTAAGGAGTAACGGTCGAAATGTATGTATACAGGGCTAACTGGTTTCAGCAGTTATATGGCATAGAAGTAATAAGGTGCCAGGCTGGTTGTAAGGACACCTGGCACCTGTTTCTAGCTCAGCCATGACTTGCCCTGTTAGTGATGGTAGTCCTTCACCACTCTTTGTCCCTGCTTTCCTTGCCTTGGTTTGGCTGTCGCAGCAGACTGTAAGCATTTGAGAACAGGTACCTCACTGCCTGTGGAAGATGAGGGTGCAGGGTGGTGTGGTTGTGAGTGGCTCCTCCATTCTTACAATGCTCATACTGTTACATACAATTGTAACAGCTTATACTTGTCGTCAGTGAAGTAATCTGACAGAAAACTAAGAACTTTCCCCAGACTCTTCTCTGGTAGGGAGATAACGATAAATCTATTTTAACAACACATTGGTTGAACCCCAATTTAGAAGTCCTAACACTTAACGTCTGATTGATGCATTTATATACCATCAGATGCAAATTGTTAGGAAATGAATCTTGTCTTATGGGAATTCTTTTGCTGATGAGGTAAGTTTGTGGTGTCTGAGCTACGATGTGTTTTTGGCTGGCCATGTCTTTAATTTGGAGTAATTCCACCTGTATCATTATACTTATGTGACTGTGCAGTCACTGACAGAGGCCCTTAAACACGAACATGGATGAGTTCCACCAGCATGGAATGATAGCTGCCCTTAGTGCAGCATGTAAAATTACTTGATAATATATGGCATAGTATTGAACAACTTTCTGGAAACCTTAGCAGTGCAGAGGTTTGAAAGAAATAGAATGGCCTGCAGTTCATAAACAACACAGGCTGAATAAGCTGCTCCTAACTGCATCAGAAACTTTTGCTCATAGATTTATCCTTTACTTCTAGAACTAAAAGTGCTAAAAAGTGGCACGACTAAAAAGGCAATGCAGCAATAAAAATTCCAGTTTGACTCTAGGGATAGCTTCAGAGACATTGTGGTCAGAATTTTCTCCATTATTTGCAAGTTGCCAAAGAAGAATGTTCTTTATTCTGGATTGGCTTTGGGAAATCTATTAAGATTTTTAATTGCATTCAGAAATATTCTTATGTTTTGAAACCTAGTCTGCAGGACTTTTAACCAGCCCTTCATTAAGGTCTCTGAGTGCGGCTGAGACTTGTGTATTAGCAAGGTGCTTTGCTTGTCTCTGCCCAATAAAAATACAAGGAATAATGCCAGTTTGGGGAATGAATAGAGCAGAAGGCAAGCGGGGGAGGGGAGGGCGGGGAGGAACGACAAGTTATGAGCTGCTTTGGTCTTCATACTCAGGAAGTACTTACCAACTTCCATTGCCTCATCCCATCTCTTCCCTTAGAAGGCCTTTATAAATTACAGGAATAAGTGGCCCTTAGCAAATAACTTCACAACAGAGAGCAACCAAATGGGACTGAAGCAGAATAGGAAACTCCCTTCTGCTATTGCAGATAGTTCTGAGCTACTAGCATTTTTTCCTCTCGGATCAGGATGAAAGGCAAAAATCTCAATAATTTCCACAAATTGAAAATCTGAAAAATGTGTGAGCTGAGTGCAGACAAAGCATTTCATTTCAATAATTTTGTAATATCTTGTTACAATGCTGATCTGTCTTTAATAATTTTATGTCTAAATTTGCTAAGATTTCAAAGGTTTTACTTTTGTAAAAAGTTCCAGCTTAAAGGAAACAAAAGCTTTCTGATTCAAGAAGTTGAAACAGGACTATTTTTAGTGTTTCTTATAAAGAATAATAATTAAAGAGCAATGGGAAATGGAGCCTTTTCTTAGCCATTAGTCATAACTCAGATCGGTAACAAATGCTATGTGTTTCAGTGTGATGCCTCTTCAGTGACTAACTTTTTTTTCCTATATCTGGTTGACTGCAGCAGCATTTGGATCAGGCCTAGTAAGATGGTTCTCTTAACTGTGCCAATACTGGAAGAAGGCTTCGCTCATATGCTGATAAGTCAATGGAACATCAAGAAGAAATATTTATTTTTTTAGCCAAGAACAGTGGAGCTGATCACAAATGGTGTGTATCTTTTGGCAATAAAAATTTTCCTTTACAGTCCATTCCATGATTAAGTCAAAGCCACTGCTTTGTTCCTCCACCTGTCTCTGTGAGTCAGCAATGGTTTCCTCTTGCTTTCCCTCCAAGTGGGATGCCAATGCCTCGCCTGGACTGCAGAGGCACAGGTGTTGTGCCCACATTTGTGAATTGTTTAGCTTTTGCAATCTTGGCAGCCTGTCTGAGCTCTGGCAAGCTTTTTACTAAATGAGATAGAGAATGGAGGGGACAATCCACTTTTCATGCTGCTTACGGGTTTTTTTACTCTAAAAATCAGGAGTTTGAAAAATCTCATCAGAACCATCTGTAATTTGTTTAGAACTGTGACTAACAAAAATGTTAACTTTTGTTCATTAACAGAAGTACTGAAATGTTTTAGAGTTTAATTCCGTGGGATTCTAAAAGTCAGAGATGAGATATACACATCTGGGCCAAATTTTCACATTCAGTTTGTGCTGTACATGCAACTCCAATGACTTCACAAGCATATCCAATAGGTAGTTTCGTACCTGTGAGTTATGCTGCTGTAATGGACACTTCTCTCATTTACTATATACATTTTAGCTTATCTCATAGCTGCATTTTGCACCCAGTTCTCTCCACTAAGGTACGTATTTGATGGCTTTTGCCAAATGTTCTTCTAGAGCCAATATGAGTATGAACAACATGAAGTAAGAGGTGCCACCTCTGCAAGGGTCATGCCAGCCCAGGCAGAGTGCTTCCCACCTAATAACAGTGGGAAAGAATCTGTGTGACTCAGAGGCAGGGAAAGAAAAATAAGTGTCGGACCTCTGGACTGAGTGGTCATCTTGCCAGGGAGAAGGGCTATCAGAGCCGGTGAACTCTCCACTGCCTTATTTAATAGATTGTAGATCCATGATTTCTGTCCCTATGGCATCCATCTCCCCCCCAGAAACACAGTTCTGTACCTGGTTATCATTGGTTCAGTGATAGCAACTGATCCAGACACTTTAAGTGTGGTGTTGCTATTACAGCCAGTAAGCATGTCAGCAAACAAGTCAACCCCAAAACACAGAATATGCATGTGTCCGGTGTGTGCGTGCACAAACTTTAAACTGAATCGGCTCATGCCATACTGATGAGCAACATATTCTGGCCATTCCTTTCCCATGGAGGCTTAGCATGGCTGATTTGTGTACTCAGCACTGAAACCTACACTTTTCCCAGGACCCATCAGGTCAGATTGCCCATAACCTATTTCTCCTTTGATGGCTCTCATCCTGCTTTCAATTGATGTGTCAGCGCGTGAATACATATGACCAAAAGCTTGATATAAACTTCGTTTGTCTAAACACTGGCTATTTATGTTTGATGGCCTGAACAATTATTAATCCTGATTGGAAATATAAGTCATTGTGTCTACAGTGTCCTGTCACAGCATCCCTGTTAGCTCCCCTGAGGCCAAATTCTCTGACAATGCACACAGTGTCCGGTTCTTTCTGCACACAGTACCATGCCCTAGCTGAAATCCCAGGGGAGGAAACCTCTTTTTCTGTATGCTCACCAGTGTGGATGATCCCCAGGAATTTTCCTGGTCTGCCAGTGTATATCCAATAAGACAGGAGACAGACCTTGCACCACTGTGTACAATAATTTCCATGGTCTCGCATACTGTTCAAAAATGCCATGGCACATGCCCTCCTCATCCTCAGTGGGCACAACATGCATCCTTCCTGCCAGGACATGAGCTCCCACACTAGCCCTGTGTCTGGGGAGAGCCCTGAAGGAACTGGAGCCTCTCTTAACCTAGAAAGAGAGTGGAAAGCTCCAGAGCAGCAGCAGGCCTGCTCTTTGTGTTAAAAAAGCAATATATTCCTCCTCACTTCCCTCTAATCTCTGAATTTTCACCCTTACTTGAAGAATCTGCTCCACCACTGCTAATGCAATACCAAGTCCAAGGTTGTCAGATGACCTACATCTGCCCAGCAAACAGTCACATATGAGACCCAGTACAGCGGGCACTAATCACCCTATGTCTTGCTGGCCTGCACCTAGTACACACATTCACCCAATGCTATTTTGTCAGTAGTTATTCTACACAGCCACCACTTGCCAGCCTGTGCACAGCCCGGCAAAATACAGAGGCTGTCCTGGGCAATGGTACCTGTTACTGCTGAGGGGGGGCTAGTCCGTACTAGGTGCAAAGGATTCCCAGCACTGCGTGGCCCCATGGCTCCTCTCTCTCCCTGCGGCACCAAGCCGCAATGCTGCGATGTGGTAGGGGAGCTCCATGGCGAAGAACCCCACACAAACCCACAGATATGTCTCTCTCCCAGGCCAGGAAATGGCTAACAAAGCCAGGGGAAGCAGTTCAGACACACATAGCTCAGCTGCTGTGGAATATCATGGTTTGGGTTCTGTCCCCAAATACCCCAGGGCTGTTGAGCATTTCCTTGGTCTGGTGTGACGGGAGGCTTCTAGGCAGCCATGGGAAATGTGGACCCGCGTGGGGGCTGGCACTAAGGGTTTGCTCTTTGCACACAAATGAGGGAAGCAAAGGTACTTACTTCATCTGTCACAGCATTTTTTTTTCTGATTCTTACAAGAAATATGTGTCTGTTCTTGACGTGTTTTGTCTCCCAGCACACTGCCCTGGGGAAGTTCTCAGCTCCCACATTCTCGCACAGGCACGCACACTGCAGGGCTCTCCCCTCCCAGATTTCCAGCAGGCTGAACCATGCCACACCACATTGCTGGTCTCCAGGATTCCTGGACCAAGTCCCTAGCTCCCTCCAGGGAGAGAGCATGATGAGTGGCAAGGCATGAATGACGCAGTCAAGTCAGGCAGGGCTGTTACTAGAAATCTCTTGCTGGTTGAATGAGAGGGGGAAGGATAGAAAAGAAACGTAGAGCAGATACTGTCCAAAGGCACACCAGGCACAATGCAGCCTAGACACCCCTGGAAAAGTGCAGAGATGATTTATGGATCTGCAAGGTAGATTGAAACAGGGTGTTTCTCCATTCTCTATTGCACTTACTGGGATAATTATCAGGAACCCTCTAGCAGGGGATTGCAGTAATGCTGTGAGAGGCTGAAGGAGTTAATGTCTCAAACTTTGTGGTGGGGCAAGTTCTGCTTAACAAGGAACGCTGCCTGGCAAGGAACCCCAGGTGAAAAGCAGCCCATCAGCAACAGGAGGGGAGGGTGGTGGGAGGGTGCACAGCTCTCGGGTCTGGTGTGCTCTTCTGATGCGCTGAGCAGGACAGCTCACCATGTATGGCGAAAGATCACATCTGCAGGGAAGGGGAAGTTACTCCCCAAACGACCCCCAAGCCCATGGACCTATTTCCCAAAGGCTACCTAATTAGCCTAATGAGTTTGAGTGCCTGCCCGAAGGAGGAGCAAGGATGATAAAAGGGCAGGAACCGAAGCCCCAGGGGCGCAAGCCCACCAGAACGACCCCTCAACTGACTGGACCAACGCTGGACCCGGGACCGGTGAAATCTTCATTGACCAGGTCTGGGACCGGGAGTGGATCCAGCCACTCCTGGGCCCTTCTCTGAGAAGGAGTCTAGAAGGGGAGGGGGTCCGCTCTGAACCTCCTGACTCAACAGGAGGGCTCTCCTTATTGTCTTCCCTGAGCTGATTCCCAGATAAGCAAGGCCTGTAGTATATGCTTGGTGATGCATGGTTAGCACATGTTACACAGTTTACTGACATAGTTTCATGCCAATTTTTGTTGTGAGCATGCCAATTCTTGTTGTGAGCGAATAAAAGTTGAGTTTTGTGAGTTAAAGGATCCCTGGTGTCATTTCACCTTGATCCTGACCTGGGAATCAGCAAACCTAAGTCATCGTCCTGAGAAATTGGGACGTGACAAATGCGTAAGAGAAATACTGATTTTGAATGTTCAATATTGTAGAAGACTCTTCAGCTTGAGTACATCATTGTAACTTCATTTTGACGTCAGTGGGGTATTCCATTTTCCATCAGATGAAAATGTTGCCCTACATATAGAAATACCAAGGCTGGTTGTTTGGTGTTTTGGTTTGGTTTGGTTTTAATACTGGGTGAATTAGAAACCCACTGTAAGACTATAAATAATATTTTATTGCTAACAGCTAAAATTCCTGGATCTTAATCCAAAAGGGACTATAACAACCATTTAGTCAGACCTCCTGCCTGAAAATGGGCACAGACTGAATGAAGGAGCATTGTACCTCTGGGTATATATTTCTATATTTCCTATTTCAGTGACACAGAATTGAGAACATGGGAGGTTAGCTGTGCAGCAAAAGCCAAATGTGCTGTCAGCTGATACTCTTGCATTTCATATAAACTTTATTGAAATGCCACGTTTCCTTTGCTTACAGTGAATCAATACAAGGATATAATCTGCTATAAAGAACACAGTTCTGGAGAATCCAGAAAGCACTTTAGTCAAAGAGTAAGTTAGTTAAGTTTCCTTAAAGTCTGAATGAAAATACATACAGAGTGTTTGTTGGTTTTTTCCATATGCATCATACACTTATTTGCTAATTTTACTTATGTTTTCTCCAAACAAAATGAAAATCATTTAGTGAATTCCTAAAAGGTAATAATGACTCTATCAGAAACACCACAAATATTTTTTTGATTCTTCCAGTTATTTTTCAGATTAGTGTCAAAAAAGTGGTAAAATATTCTATCCAGAAGCTTACACTGTGTAGATGATTATGATTAGGTAAAACTGCACACTAAATAAAATCAGACAATTTTAAGCTGAATTTATAGTAAGGTAGAAGAGGTTTGATTTGGGGTTTTTTTTATGTTTTGTTTTTGTGGTTTGTGGGGGGTTGGTGGTGGTGTTTGGGTTTTATTTATGAAATGAAATATTCTGTTTGGTGAACTGATTAAATGATGGAGTTGCTCCTGAAAGTCATTTGTCAGTGAAAGGAGTAATGAGAACATAATAGCTAATCCCTCAAAAGTTCAGCTGGATTAAAAGCAATTTGAATTCTTTTTTGGAACCAAAAATAAAGCTATTTGCAGATGGTCTTCATTAGAAATACTGGTGACAAGAATTATTTCACAGCTCTAATAGTGTGTCTAGCCAATATCCCTTAGGCCTTAATATTTTCAGTATCAGAGATGAACATTCTCTTTGTAGTCATCTGCTTGCATTAAAGAAATATACTTAGCATACACACATACAGGTATGATATACATATATATACATATACACATACACACACACACACAAAATATTTCTTTAATACAAGTAGATAACTATATGTATTAAAATATTTTCATGTATTTATATTACAAGAAAAAGAGAGAGATACACTTGTTGCTGAGAAACTTACTGGTTCAGACTAATTTTTCTTTTTTTGAATCTGCAACTCAGAAGGTTAACAACTTATTTTATACTATACTGATAACATAAATTATGCGTTACTATTGCAAAAACAATTTCCTGCTGTGGACAAAATGGATGTACCCTGGAGAACATATCAACCTCCATGTCACCCCACTGCCTTCACTTAGCTACAGTACCACACACAGGCAGGTAGTTAGATATATAGTTATCCAACCTGCATATATTATCTGATTGGCATGTTCACTTGCTCCTTGACTGCCATAAATGAGTGGCTGTGCAGGTGCCATTAGCACATGCATCTTTTTCTGAATGCACCATTGTAGGAGTAGCTGAAAAGCTGTTTGTACTACAGAGTCAGAAAGTTGGCAGCAATGCTGGGTGAAAAATGGCAAGTATGTTTCAAGAAAAATTCAAAAAACTTCATGTTTACTCTACATTTTTTAACATCTCAATGAGAAATTCAAAATACCTGAAAGTATTGAAATGAAATACTTTTCAGGTTTTGATTTAACAATTATTGCATTTTCTTCTTCTTGCCTTTCTTCCTTTCTCCTCCCATTTTCTTTTGCTATTTTCATTTCTTGCCCTTTATTTTTAATGATCAAGTAGAAGGGAATGAAGATAAAGGAACAGAAGGAATGAGAGGAGGAGGAAACAATACCTGGGAAGCTGTAACACTTTTAGCAGGTTAGTTTAATAGAGAGGCCTTCGTATACCTGTACTAACATAATAAATGTGCCAGTAGGTGAAGCCCAACACTACACAAGATAGTTTACATCTGCCCAATTTGACAGAAAGCTATTTAGCTTGCTCAGGATGTGTCCATTCAGCTGGTTGTAGGTTTTGCTGCTATCCTTTTGCTCTCTTAAAAATGGAATAGTGCTTTGTTAGGCAACACTGTAAAAGTTACTGCCTCCTTTGGCTTCATGACTTGGGGTGTTTACAATTTATGACCTGAATCGGTAGATATATATGTTTCATGCATATGTATAACATTTATGAAAACTTGGCAAGATACATCTTTGAGTTAGCAAGGAAAAGAAACAAAATGGTTACAAATTTGGGCTTAAGCTATTCCTCCATTTCAAGCTTCATTTGTTTTCTTTCTATTTCAGCAGCTGCTGGAAAGAGTAGCTGCTGCTACTCTTCAATAGGAACCAAATAAATCCATACCACCTGTCCTACTCTGAATTGGAGGCCAAATCTTTCTGTTACCTATCTCGACATTTAAGAATTAAAAGAGCATCTCAACCTCAATTTCCATGCCATGAAAAAAAAAATGGAAGAGGAATAATAAGAGCTTTGTTAGGCAATTTGCAAGCATGTGACTTTGAATTACAGTAAAATCTTCACCATTCTCCCAAAAAATTGTCTGCAATCTGAAGTACAGTGTCTTCCTCTCCAAATTTGGTAAATGCCAATATGTTTTGGCTGGAATTTAATGTTGACATATATCTATTTTATTACAGCTTAAATTTTTAGGTCTTTTGTTATTTAGCCTCTCCCCCGATATGTCTTATGGCAAGGCAGCTGTGAAGCAACATATGGATTTGTGGGTATAGAAACAGTTATCTGAGAAAACCATCAGGATTCTCCCAGAACCACACGGCACGTTTATCCCTACAGACTTGAAAGTTATTCTGCTCTAAACTCTGCAGGTCTCCCACACAATGTTCATAAATAAAAGCAGATTTTGAATCCCTGCCTTTAGTCCTAAATCCCAAGGTAAGGATTGACTGGAATATATTGGAACAGATCTTTAGGCTTGGACTAAATGCTAGTCTTTGGTCATCACCATGCCTTTCAAGCACTCAGAAAAACTACTGTAATATGTTATTTTGGTACTGGGCCATGCAAATCTTGCCCAAATTTTGAGTGTGTGAGCTGTCAGCAAAGAGCTGTATAGTTGTGAGCAGGAGACAGTTCAATGCAATTCAAGTGAAACTTGTCCCCCCATTTCATTTCAAATCAGCTGATTAGAAAAAATGGCTTATTGTGCCAAGATAAAAATAGATAAGCCAAACTACTCATTTGTTTTTCCAGGGAGAGTTTCATAGTTTATTAAATAGAGAATCCAGAGCAGTAATCAGCACATTCACTGGGATGTTAATGGAGATATGGTAAAGCGGTGTATGACAGCCAAGGGACAGAGAGCATTTCTTACTCACTCTCTCCAGCCATGAAATCAGTAACTCAGATCATTTGTCTAAAAGTCATCTACTGTTACTTTGGAGTGAATCAGTGCACAGAGGTTTAAGGACATCCCAAGCAGATTTGTTCATTTAATAGGAAAAAAACAAAACAAAAATAACAACTGCTTTATTTGAAAGCCAGGACCAAGGGAGATTTAGTTTAGCTAAAGCAAGGTTTGACTCCAGTTCAAGTTGGGCAGGAGTTCAGCCAGAAGTTATCATATGATTGGGTTTTGGGGATTCTATTTTTTTTGGAAGTCTGTATGAAATGATCCAGTAGTGGTCTCAGTCCAAATTGCAATCCACGAGTGCCTCTGTTCCTTGCAAAACCCCACAATTTGCACCATTGTTAAGAGCCTCAGAATAGAAGGCAAGAGCTAGAACCCATAGTGTGCTTGGGGTCTGCCCTGCACATCTGAAATAAGGAAGGGCGGGGGGGGGGCGGCATGAAATGACACCATTACCTTTGCTCTTTTGATTGTCCTCCGTTAAAAAGAAAAAAACACTGCTGAAAAAAAAAAAAGAAGTACCAGCTACGCCAACTGCTCCATTCATATTTTTGTCCTTGCCCTGACTTTTTTCTTAATTTTAGCATAAGCTAAAGTTGACAGTAGGATCTCAGCGAGCACTTTCTGGCATTGCCACACTGTTATTGAGCCTGGTTAAGAGTCAGCAGGATCCACACTGTGAAGATGAAAAAATTTGCTTTGACTTATTTTTGAGCCATTTGAAGAGCATGTGCGCCAAAGTTTGTTCAAAGTTAACTTTTCAGTCATTTGCCTTCTATGAGATGTAAAATAAAAATGTAAAAAAAATACAGAGATTAAGTAGAAAATATCATGAAAAACACTGGTGTGTTTCAAATATTTAAAGTTATACGGTTTTAAGGAATGGTTTTTTATGTCTTATACACTCTAGACTTCACTGCAACCAATGAAACATTTAATCTGTATTTAAAGTAAATATCCCATGGAATAGCACGTTCAAAGTACAGGAAAAGCTTTCACTAATCTCTCACCCACAATGCAGCCTTGAACTACATAATTTGCCCACTCCTTGTAGAGTTTTTTAGACAGTGCTTCTCAGAGCAGTGTAATTAAGAATGACATTTTCTCAGTCCTATTGTTGCTGGCCTCCACAAAGAATAAACTATATTTGTAAGAGTGTATCAGGACAATTCAGCACTTAAGAATACTTGCAAACCAAACTCCAGTAGGCTAGAGAGTAATGCAAAATGCATGAAGTCATTGGATATGTTCTTTGCCAACACCAGCCATAACATGCCATTAATGATTCTATACCATTTCCTCATCTGTTCATTGAATTGTTTAATCTCTCTACCTCCTTCTACACCTCCCCTCCACCTTTCCAAATGAAATTATGCTCTTAAAAATGATGCTTGTCACTCAGGGTTTCAGCTGAAAATGAAATTTCAAATTGCAGAACATGCCCTCAACTGCAGATAAATGGCTAAAGTACCATTAAAACAGATGTTGAAATCAACAGTAATATTCTGTATTTATGTAGTTATATGTGATCAAACTTTGGAGTAGTTGAGAATGTCTTCTCTCTTCAATAAGCTTTACCAAATCACACACAACCAGATACTAAAATGAAAAAGAACTGAAAATTATTTCTTCTCTGCAGTTTCATTTTACTCTTTCTTATCCTTGAACCATATTGAAAACAATAGATTGTACTGAAAAGATTTTAATCTTATTTTATGTCTGTTCTATTGAAATGTGCCATGCAGACTATGTGGCTTCAGACTACTTCTGATTCATATAACTTAAACAGGAGTAGAATCAGGCCCATGTAATCCTGCAAGAATTGCAAAGATATATGGTTTCCTTGGCATTAATCAGAACTGTTGGATAATGGCTCCCCTCAGAGGTAGTATAGGAAGCATGCACCAGTCCAGTATGTCTCCTTGCTACAAGCTGGCAGGAGGAAAGAAGATTATGCATGGTGAAAATGCACTGCAAACTCCCTTCTACAAAGCGTTAGAGATTGCCAGTTTAGTTCTTGTCCTTTATGGGAAATGACTGTAGCTAATGAATACGATCTGTTATAATTAACGATGTAAAAATATATAGGAATTTAGAAATGAAAAATTGGCATCAAGGATTAAGCTTCATTTTACAAAATATAACCAGTTTTGAGGTTGTATTAGAAGCATGCAAAAGAGAAACTTACCTGATTACATTCTAATACTTCTAATTTCTTCACAAAACTAAAATGAAGGCAAAATAACGAATAAAAGATTTCTATTGATTTAAAAGTAAATTACCTGCAAGCTAGAAATTTTAACATTTGTCCAACCAAATGTTTAGAGTGGCTCTGTGCCAGGATCAGCTATGTTTGGGAGAATTCTTTCACTCAGTAGTGTCCCATTCAGTCCTTTAAAGCTTGCAAGCAAATTCTCTTGCCTCAAAGCTGTTAATTTAGGATAACACATCAGCATGTACTCTATCCTATACCTGTTTGAGGGATTCTATTAAGGAGCACGGAAATTATTTCTTCCAATATTATCTCCTGCCACTTTTATGAGATGCATAAAAATGTTCTTGAACTGACTTTTTAAAAAATATCCTAAAAGATTTCTAAAAATTACTCACAGTTTGACCACCAGATCATTGTAGAATGTATTATTTTGACTTGTTTCTTAAACAAGGCAGTAGAGAAAAAGGATAATTTAATAAATGGAACATTTATTTGGAGGTCTACTAGTTCTTCAGATTTCTCCAATACAAGAAATAGAGGATATCAGATGAAACCAGCATGTGGCAGATTCAAAATAGCCAGGAGTAAGTGGTTCTTCATAAATGAGGGGAAAAAAATCCAAGTATATAAAATGAGAGTTTCTGAGATGACCACCATCACCACAGGAAAAGTCTGGAAGTTATAACAGGTGTAAGAACTAGGAAAACATCAGGTCAGTTCTCAGTAGCAGTTGAAGTAGCAAATAACATTATAGGAATTATTAGGTAGGGAACAAAGATTAGAAAAAGCACAGAGCATTGCCACAGTGTAAACCCACACTGCATCTTGAATTCTATGTGCGGGTGAGTCCCTAGTCTCAAGAAGAGGTACAATGCAGTTGGGAGAGGTACGGAGAGGGGCAGCTGTAACGCGAGCGTTGTGCGCCAGCTGCCACGCACGGAGGAGCCAAGTAGCTAGGGCTCTCGTGCCTGGAACGGACTCAGCTGGGCAGAAGTATGACAAAGCTTTATAAAATCATGAGAAGCAAATAAAAGGTGGATTGGGACTGATTGCTCATCACCTTTTCAAATATAAGAAGTACGGACCATGAACGGAACCTAATGGGTGGCAGGTTCAAAGCAAGCAGCAGCAGGCATGTCTTCACTGAACACGTCGATAAGGTGTGGAACTGCATGCACCTGTGAAGCTTAAGTGAGTTAAAGAGGAGACTGGAGAATTTCATGGAATAAATAGCTGTTAAATGTCTAGCTTAGGAAATCCTTTAGTGACAAATTGCTGGAGTCAGAGGGAGAGTATTTTATTTTAAAAGTTTATTGTTATTCTGTCGATAAAGCAAGGGTCCAAGTACATTTTTGATCTCTAAAGGAATTTCAGGTTTAAACATAATCTGTAATGGACAAAACCACACAGAGAGAAATTTTATATTCTCTTAGAGCTTCTGAAATGGCAAGCATCACCTGGAAAATAGCAAACCAAGATTAAGAATAGTTTCCCTTCCATCCATCTTTGCATCGAAAGTTCTAAAACACTTTTGCTCACATACACTATTTCTCACACTGTTCTAAGATGGGCCAATAGCATTTTGCATTTGTTTTTAAAATGGCTGAATAAGATAAGGAAAGACTGATGTGTCCTCGTTTTCAAAGGTTTGGTCCATCCCTATCTCTCACTGAAAGGGAAACCTGTCACTATAGTTGTCAGGTTACAATGGATGGCAAGGGAATAGTAAAAGTCTTACTCAGTACATACATCTGAACATAAACCAATAAAAAAGTTGTGCACAGTCCCAGAAAAATAAAAATCTGTTTTCTCCCAAACAAGCAAACATAAGTGATAACATGTGTGTAAATTGCTTTGTGCATCTTTCTTCATTCAAACAATACACTAATTAATTTCCTGGCCATAGAAGCTGGAATAAACTAACACTAATTAGTGCACTACAAATTTTAAGGGCCTAATACACTGCAACAGCACAACATTTCACATTTCTTCATTTATTCATGTCCCCTTGCTGAATGGAAATTGGAATAGAAAGATGGAACAAGTCCAGAGGTTGTTCTCTTTAATAACATATATAATGCTAATTAAGATGAAACATAAGATCTAAAATACCAGGAGTAGTGTTCCTCAAGCACTTTCCAGAAAGAAAACAAAACTGGTGTTTTCGTAACGCAGTGAATTTCTTTAATAAAAAACGCAAACCCCCAAATGTCAGTATAATTTTAGGGCAGCCATTTAGCTAAGAATATTACTGCTAGAATATATGTAACAGAACTGCTATACTGTTTAGATCCTCTAAATGTCAGGATATTAACAATAAGATTATCTGAGAGAATCAAGACATCATTGTGGAGTCTGAGTTCAAGAAGGATGCTTAATAATTCCTGAAAATCAGGATCCTGTATTTCAAACTATATTTCAAACAATGGCCTATTAACCCACAGCTCTGAAAATCACCAGTCCTCTTCAAAAGCCTTAATCTATGTTTTGAGTAAGTTAAGAATTCACAAAAGTTGCAAATACAATCCAGACAATGCACCTCAATGACAGAGTGATAGAATCTCACTCTCCAGGAGTGAAAGAACAGTTTCTTCCCAATCGCTCACATGAGTGAATGAATTAGTGCCATATGATCTTCTGGCATTTAGACATCTATCCAGTATGAAGAGAATTAAGACCATTATCCAGCGAGTATTCTTACAGCATCATCTGTTCATCACTTTCTGTCAGCTTTCAGTTCATACCTATGTAGTTTAACTCCTATTTTTGTATAATCCAGAACGTAGAACCTGAAGTAGGAAAAAGTCTACCTGAGCAATTTTGTTTTACAGTTTAACTGTAAAAAAACCTGTGCTTACATTTAACATTACGTTTCTATGTCCCACAGCTAAAGAAATAGCATATACCAAGGAGCGAGGGGAGAACCTGGGATGCAAGCGAGGGCCATGCTCTTTCAAAGGCATGGCTGTGGTATTAATCGCTGTGAACATGGCGGTGCCATGCAGTGCTTGGCTATGCAATGCACGTGCCTTTGTGCAAGCAGTGCCAAAGCAAGTCTCAGAGATATTCTGCCTCAGTGAGGAAGAACGAACGGCTCTTGCTGCTACCAGTGTGTTACAGCTAACACTGTTCTTTCAAATGACATATGGAAGCATTATGGGGCTGTCTTTGGCCAGATTTTTCCTGCCTGCTCTGGATGTGCTGTGAGGTGCCCTCTCTTTCCAGAAGTCTAGGGATAGAGCAGTCCAGCAGTGCTTCATCTCGCTACTAAATGTTCTCACATGGCTGTTGCCGAATATGGCCATTACTGGCTTCAGAAATAATGGCTTCATGCACCACATTATAAAAATAGAAATTAGTCAGTTTTCCAATTCAGCTGGCAGTTTTTGTTTTTAATATTTTTATTACTGCAGACATCATCGTCCAGCCATCTGCTAAAGATGAGGCAGACAATAACTGAGCAGAACTGGAATGGATTTTGCTGCATCTGCAGCTGGGCATATCATTACTGTACTCTTATGGGGAATTGATGGGGGGAGGTATTTTGTTCTTTTTATAGAGACAACCAAAATGTGATGCACAGCAACTCTTCACTGTGAAAAAGGTTGCTGTTGTTTACAGGAAGACTGAATGACCCATACTGACCTTTGCTCACCACTGTCCTATCACTGTTATGAGGGGAGAAGCAGCAAGTCTGTCTCAGTTCCTCCTCCTGTCATTCCTGAGGCTCTTCTGATCACTGAATTATCGAGATTTTTTGCAAATTTGAGAGAGAAGGCAGGCTAACCCACTCCAGATGCCATAACTGTCCTGTATCTTGCTCAAGCTCCCCATGCTGCTTCCTTTCCCTCAACTCCCCTTTTTTAGTTTTGCAGATGAGATCCTCCAGAGGAACAACCGAACCAACCTCCCTTTCAGAAACTGGCAGTCTCCAGGCTCTTCCTTGCTTAAATCCAAAATTACTCCAGAATAGACAATTAAGATGGGTAGCTTTGGCCAGCTGTAGGCCATTTTGATTTTTAAAAAGGCAGAACACTCACACTGAGATAAGCATGCTTTTCTATGAAATAAAAATCTCTAAGAAAAACACACATTATTCCTTTTTTTGGTTTTAGTTTGGCAAAAATCAAATAAAACAGTGCCTGTCGGTATTGATATTAAGTCCAAGGTGGAGGGTGGGGGGGTGCCCTGAAGATATGCAAGGACACAGAGCAGTCTTCTGCACACAGAGGTTGAAACTGAAACCTTGAAGTCCTGTAGCAGCTTTTACATAAGTTTCTCGGTTTTGGTGGTCTTTAGCCAAAACTGCTCCTACACAGTTGTCCTGTCCACCTATGTCCTCTCAGCACAAATACAGTTCTTTTTGTTGGCTCTTTCTATGAGATCTTTAAACAACTGGTAAAACTCACTGGACTAAAAGATACTTATAAATACAAAATTTGCAACTTGTGTAGAATTACAAAAAAATGCAAGAATTGCCTCTATCAACTTCAACAAATCTCAGCATGAAAACACTGCAGAATTAAAGAATGGAGAAAACACAGCTAGAAGTAGCACATAAATGAGCCCTGATCCACTGCCCATTGATGTCAGTGGAAAGACTTGCACTGACTTCACCAGATCAGGCCTGTTGTGAAGGTCTGAAAAATGCTAATGGTATCTTTATGCAGGGTATTTTCAAAACCAAATGGGATGCTTTTTTTTTTTTTTTTATCAATTGCTTATATAGTATGACATTGCTGCACAGAATGTCCCTGTCCATAAGAAACTGTAGCAAGGAAAGCGGAAGATGGAAAATCTCTTTAATTAGCCTTTAATTAGTTGGAAACTTATCTATGCCAAGAAGAAATATAATTGAGAACAATATGTGGTAACATATTAATTACAGTTGTTCATTTTAGAAGACACAAATAAAATAATTTCATTGTTACTTTTTTATATTTTTACTTCCCCCCGCCCCATACCACATTTCTTTTTAAGAAATCCCTTAGCACAGTTAAATTGGAAGGCTATACAGGAATTCTTATGCCTTTTTATTATTTTACCAGATGAGGGTTCAGGCATGTTGTCAGGTCATTTGACCTCCTTAAATGCATTGGCAGAGCTCTGATATTCATGGCCAAGAAATTGTCCTTGCTTCCTTTTCTTAAAGTTGTTTAAGTAATAATTTGTATTAATTACAGGAAGTACATTCTTAATTAACTGAGGAAAGACTTGTTTTTTTCCCCAGGCGTCTCACATTTTAGCTGATGAATCCAATGATTAGAGAGATGGAAGCTGATTTGTGAGCCTGTTATTTTGTCTCATTGGTAAAAGGAATGGGAGTGATGAAGGAAAAGGTGATCAATACACAGAGAGAAGATCACATATGCGTTTGCAATTTGAGTCCAAAAATACAGATGTTAGTAGGAGAAACTGGAAGTGCAAGCTTCAAAAGATAGCCCATATTTTATGGTGCAAAGTGATATACAGGATCTTGATTTAGAAAGGATTCTGCATACTGCAATGAGTAAAAAAAACTTAAAAAATTGACAGGGACGACTGTTCCAAACTGAAGCACATACCTGAGAGTGCACATTGCCTATAATATCTATTCACACCAAAGGAAGGTTGTACCAAATTGGTGCATTTAAACCAAAACAGAGGTGCCCTTTGTTAGAGGAGTATGCTTCTGGGAAGAACAGGATGTTATTAAATGTAAATGAGTCTCTCAATCAATTATCCAGATAATTATTCAAGCTTATATGCCTTTTCCAAGAATACTTTTTTTTTATACTTTAGTGATGGAAGTCAAGCACAAAAGACATTATTGCAAATAATACAAAATAAAAGGGCCTGGTTTTTACAAATGCTATCAAGATCCAACACATATCTGAAGCCAGTGTTAAATAAAGCATTTACTACCACAGAAGTAGTCTACCTTTTCTTTTGGCTGTAAGGTAAAGATTTCTGAGCTTAAATTTTTATTCACAGATATTACATTTTTGTCCTTGCAACTTTTGAGTACATTTTCAAAAGTGCTTATGCTATTTAGATGGTTTTCAGCATCTAAACCTCTGTATTTAGGGTAGAAAACTTGCAGGATTGGAAGTGGAGGAGCTGTGAATTTGCACATTCTGCAGCTCCATCAGAACAGCCTAACTCAACAAAGCACCAGTCTGACAAAGCACTTACCTATGTGCTTAATTTCTGTCTCATCCATGATCTTGGCTATTTCAGCAAGGCATTCGCACGCTTTAAGTCAAGTGCTGGTTTCAGTACTTTGCTGAAACAGAGCTGAAAGGTTGCTTCACCCATTCAGAGTGCCAGAGCACTTCAGGTTCTCACCCTCTCTCCGAAGGCCCTGTGCACTTTGCAGCCCTGTTAGCTCTTCTTTCAAGAGCTGTTCTTACACACTGCTCCAGCCTCCTTGAATGCGCCATATACAGACAGACAGTATATACCAACACTCCTCAGAGTGTCCTGACACTTTAAGAGAATAGCAATTTTCCAAATCCAATATATATTTTGCACTCAACTCATGAAAATAACTAAATGATTGAAAGAGTCTGCACATGACCTTAAAATGCATGAATTCCTTAGTTCAGTACTAATATTTCTTCAATTTCTGATTACATTCATAGACTACAAGAAAAATAATACAGTTATGGATACAAAATGCAGAAGCGCTCATTCTAACATACTCATTTACCATGTTAATGAACATTCACTAATTTAGCACTGTTCTGGATCTGTATTAGGATGGTTTGAGAGGGCTTGATTTTGGCTGGCTTTCTGCAAATGCATCACCAGAATAATCACAGGAAGGTATGGAAATGAGTGGTCTCTCTTTTCCTTGAGAACAGGTTGCTACCACAATGAAACAAGTGTTGTATGAGTAGGAAGTGTAACCTCTCTGTTTTGGTATGCAGGAATGGACAATCAAAAGATCCTCAGCAGTGCAGGTGGACAGAAGCAGCTAGCTTCACATATGGGATGAAATATGAGAAAATACTAATGGACTAGTGACAAACTCACACTCTTCTAGGGCAAACAGGTCCAAGACAACGGGAAAGAGAGCCAAGTAATAAGAGTTGGCTTCAATAACATCTTTTTTTTCCTCTGAGGTTTTGGGATAGCTTTTCTTCTTTCTAGACAGCAACTGAATTGCTTGATAAAATGTATTATGGACCACTTAACATTTCTTCATATTAAATTCTTCAGAAATATGTAGGAATCCTTAGATGTTACAAACTGTGTTCGCGGACAGTGTCAATTCAGGTTTCTCCCACTGAAAGAGTGAAGAGCAAAGATCAATGCAAAGTCAAAGCTGGACTTTAGAATAGGTATGCAACTTTATTAGTAAGGCAAGTATGTTAGCCAGATAGGGGGGGAAACTCATGAGGGAAGGAGAGTATCTGTCCGACTCAGGCAGGAGCACTGCCCTGTTCCAGTGATACGTTCCAGCACAGTCTCAAAATGACCAGCTAACTTTATAGAAATGACTTTACAACCTCATATCCAGATCAGATCTCATGTCTAAGGTAAGGTTTCCCTTTTACACCCCTCAATACTTCACCTCTTCTGTTACCGTCAGTGGATTATCACAAGCTTTGTTTACTATGTGCAACTAAGGATCTTATTTAAGTAACATCAGCTTCACTGGGAGTTGAATCTAGACCACAGAAATGTTTGAAACCATTAAAAGGGAATGTATTTACATTGCTGAGCATGTACCCAAATACAGATCTTGCATATTCAGGTCCTGAGAAACAGTCCGTAACTCCTCTAAGACTCTCAGGGTTACCATTCTGTTCTCCATAGATCCAGCTACTATTTTTGTTGCTAGTGTTTTAATTCATTTCCAGCTGCAGAACTGTTCTCAGCAAATTTTTAAATTTTTAGTACAGATATGCATGTAATATCATATATATATGGGAGACAGCAAAAACTCAGCTCTACAATTTTCTTTTTTCTAAATGTAGTTAAAGCATTTTTATGACAGTAATCCTTTCATATGTGAGGTGGCCCGTTATACATGACTGACTGAGAGTAAAACCCTTAATATGTGTCCTTCTATCACATTGAAATTCATCCTAGATAAATGATATGCAAGCAAAAGTTTAAGTGAGGACAGGTGTCATAAGAGTGGTATCTGAAGTAGGTACCTTTTACCTTTCTTAAAAAGTTGTTTCATACTTACAAATTTATTTAATAAATAAGGTCATGACCTCCAGAAATAACTTCCTAGGCTAGATCCTATCTAGGATTTCTTTCAGATAGTTGACCATTTTCTTTCTAATTATGCAAAGATGGCCTTGTCAAATGTCCTGTCTGCCCAAGTAGGAATTACGCTGTCACTGGAAAATATGCTGAACAATCAACCCTGTTCTCCAATATACTGTGATAAAACTTTTGATGGTTTTTTTTTAGATTACATATAGCACCTGTCATGCTCTGCCAGAGCATGTACTATACTGGTATTCTCCTTCTGAAGACCATTGCTATTTCATCCTGGAGCAAGAGTCTCAGACATTGAGGCATAAGAGTATGTAGTGAGACTTTGCATAGAACAAGCCGTCAATGTCTCCAGACAATGAGCCAGACACAAATGAATTTGCAGGGAAGTTGCCCTTTGGAATTCATGAGAAAATAGAAAACAATTCTAAAAACTAAGCAGGAAACCACAAGTTAAGTAGGGAGATTAAATTAAGCACAAGCTTGCAATATACATACTGTAAAGAATGGAAGAGGAACAAACAGCTTCATTATTAAATGTATCAGAATACTAAAGCACCTGCACAACAGGTGCATTTTTAATCCTTTTCTCTGACTGGAGCAGCAACACCAGGACAAAAGGATTACATTATAGGCCCCCCCCCCCTTTTTATCTTGAGCTTATTGTAGCCCATTACTAGTAATATTTGTAAGACTTATACCCATAAAAAAATAATATTGAATTCCATGTTGAGCAATACTATTTATAACAGAAGGTGGTTGTTAAACTGACAAACATCCAGAAATATAAAGGGTGTGCATAAACACTGCCAGGGATGGGAAGCCTGGATAGGTAGAGAAAACTTGAGCATTGCCTGCCAGAAACAATGAGAGCGGTATTCCACAAGGAGAAAGTGCGCTGCAAGCTACTACTTGTGGCACCTGAACCACTTCATCTGGCTTATCACTAAGGTTAAGAATCACTGTGCTTCCCTGGAAAAAGCTGAGGAATCACCCAGGCAGTGAAAGATAAAGCCAGGGAGTTTGCAACAACTACTCCCATGAGAAAAATGATAGACAATAATCCAGACGCTCTCTAGGCTGGAACCATGTGCCTTGTCAAATGAAGATAAGGCCTGAGAAAAGGAAGCATATTAAAAATAGAAGCATCCTGAAGAATTGCTCCTGTATTTCTTCTCTGGAGAGCTAATATTTCCAGATCAAACCACCATTCCTCAGTTTAGTGAAGACCAGGAAGGGACTGCATACACTTGTCACCCTAGAAAGGCTGAACACAAAGAGAAAAATCATTAAAAGTGACAGGGGAAATCAGAGGGTGCTATATCATGTAAGAATTACAAACATTCAAGTGTCCTCCATTTGCACTGGGTGTCTCCAGAAGACAAGCTGAAGACAGGGTTCCTAGCACAGCTCCCGGTATAGCACATGTGCTCCCTCTGATATGACTTAAGGGGTCGGAGTATCATTTATGGAAAACAGTCTTTCACTGAACCCAAATCTTCAGTTATAACAAATGTGCTCTTTATAGTTAAATCATTAAAAAAACATATATTGGCCAAAATGATTATATAACTCCTCAGGGAAGTGCACGTTTAAGATGGCTTATAACAATCTGCATCTAATTTGGTTTAAAAAAAAAAAGAAAATTCTCAGAAAGCTGCAGCAAGTGAGTAGATTACAGACACAACTACACCGAATCAAAGAAGAGGTATTACTATCTCTTCTTAGCTCATTAAAATTTATACCTTATGAAATTAAAAATATAAATTGACAAACCCTCTTTGGTTCTATATTTATATCAGAACTTCCCCTGTGTGTCTGAAAGTCAAATATTGCAAGCAGCTTTACGTCTGAGTTTCAGAAGGAAGTTGAAATCATGGAAAATACCTAGAGGTAGAAAAGTACAATGTGTTTTCTAATGGTTACAGGAACAAAAATCTGTGAACTAGGATTCTTGGGTTTGATTCCTGATTTTATCAGAGACTGGCTTAAGACACATCCAGCTTAGATGTTTCAACAGCTGAAAGATGCTTGGCCACAGTAAGAGGATTCAGAGTGCCAGTTAGGAACCTGTCTCCTTAGTCATTCAGCAAAGAGATTTTTTTGGGATACATGTATTGCCAGGATCCCAAGATAGTCAATGGAGACTGATAGGCTGCTTTTAAGAATGAGTCAGAGCAAAAGCATCAGACGGTTATTCCTGTAATCACACTCTGGAGAAGCCCATCTCTCACTGTTGGTTGGAGAAAAAGTGCATGAGAAGCATCACTGAGTTGAGTTAGCCTCAGCTCAGTCCCAGGGGAACCGATCCCTCTGTGTCTCACGTGGAAGCTCAGCCAGCCGAGGACATTGTCACGTCAGACGTAGGACTGAGCTCCCAATCACTGAATACACAGCAAAAATCACGAATACACAGCAGGACCTAATGTAAAAGAACACTTAAATATCAGAATTAATAGACATAATTATTATTTTCTATTGAGATGAAGCTACCGTTTCAGCAGACCCTGTGCTTTTAAACTGTGGGTTTCATAGTCTAGATTCTTTCTGATTCAGAATCACTTTTCTAGGCAATGATACTTCTTCGTCTCCTCTGAGCTTGTCTCCTGATGTTATAGATATTCCAGGATAAGGATTTCAGCCTCCTGTCTCTTGTCTAAACTATGCACTTCAATTTCTCAACCACTGCCATATGAGGGGGCTTCAAAAGCAGAATCACTACAGCTGCATCCCCACGGACCAAGTAGTTCTCGCTTGTGCTGCTCCATGAGCTGTGCTGCCAGAGCTGCACTACACCATGTGGATGCTGGCCTAAGGGCCTCTTCTACTGCACTCTCTTGGTTTCTATGCAAACACTCTCTATATCTGAATATAAAGTATGTTTTGTATTGCCACATCATTGTTCATTATCAAAGGCTACGCTGACCTGCATACGACATATTCTCAGTGCTCTGAATGTATCAGAGGGGCTTAATTCACATATTTTGGTTTCTAGAAGAAACTATTTCACAATCCTATGGATCTCAACATTTAAGAATCTTTGGGTTTCCATTTATGAAATCAGTAACCTTTTCTTGTTTTTAAATTTTTATGCACCATAGCTGTACAAGTGATTTTTTTCATTAATTATCACCTTTTGCTGCTAGCAGTTTAAGATTGAATTACAAAACCAAAACCACTTTCTGAGTAGCGAATCCTTCCAGACTGTGAAAAACTGTTGATACCAATACAGCAGCACTGATGTTAATATGTATATACTGTATCTTCTGTGCAGTTAGACTAGAGTCTGGAAAGCTCTCAACGTAGCCTCTTTCAAAGGCATGTACAAAAAAAAAAAAAGCCCTTTTGTTATAATTAAGAAAAATAGCTAGAATCCAATATACTATGAATGGCTGTTTTTCAGTAAATTAGAAAAAGAAAAAAAAACAGAACCAGTTAAAAACAAAGAGGGATAAGTTACTCTTGAACTGCTTGAACACTTGAATCTACAAACAAATTATGGAAAATCTGACAGATTAACCTAGGTACAATGACGTAATTTCATTTCTGCTTCTGGGGGAAGAAAAGGAAAGGGGAAAACTATTGTGGTTTTGAAATCACAGCAGAATGAACTCACTCTCATTCTCTGACCTATTCATTTCTCAATACTTATTTTTATAGCTCATGTTACGAAGTTGTGTAATGATAATTTATAGGTCAGCTTGACAGAACCAGGCAGGCAACACTTAACATGATCCTTACTGTTCCGGCCCACAAATCCAACAGCCTATATTGCCTCTCTTCTTCCCCAGACTATTTGAACTTTTCTCACAGAGGTGCGTGATGAAAAGAAACACATGAACAAAAATACGGAAAAAAGGGGAGAAAGGGCAGACTTTTATATAACTCATTCAAAAACATTTCTAAAAGCCCCAAGAAGTAGTAGTCAGCAAGGATGCTGCATTCCAAATGCAATTCGGAGAATGCCTACAGAACTGGTGCCCATAACAGAGATAGATGTCTATTTTTTCTGAGTTCATGTCTAAGACTCCGGGTTCAGCATTTCAGCAGCTCATCGGTAAGCTTCCAAAGCGATGCAAGTGTGGCTTGCCATGAGTGCAGAACTGATAATTCATCTCTCACCAGCAGTCACATCCAAGCCTGCCCAGACAGAAACACCCACACCAGAGGCAAAATGTGGTTCCTATGTATAGGAAATTCTATTTTCAGCTACTGAGTTACCTAAAAATAAACTCCTACTCAAATGCAAGAGTATCCTTCAGTCCATTTTATTAGTACTATTAAAATACGAAGTACAATTTTGATTTGCAAGAACTATTCCTACTCTAGCAGTGTCAGGTGGCTGGGTTCCAGTATCCTGTGAATATACTTTACATTCTTCTAAAGAACTGGGCATTTTCAAAAGGACAGTACTTTATATTTTGAAAAATATCCCTCAGTGATTTGCTGCCAGCTGAAGCATCCAAAGAGTCTGCCCTCAAAAAAGATTCAGTGTTTTTGGCAGCATTTGCAAGCTAGTCTGTTTTTTCCAATCCAGAAACATTTTCTTTGCCAGACAGTCATCTGAAATAATGTTCTTACACAGAAAATACATGTTCAGTATGTTTTGCATTTATACACTGTAAAGAGGCCAGTACGCAAGAAGTTCTGAGGTCCTAGAGGCTGGCACTGGATTACAAGGGCAGTTGCTTTCCTTCCAGATTGAAAGTGAAGACACTGGAAGACGGCAAAGGTGGTAAGAAAGCACTGGGATTTCTAGGACCGTGACTAGGACAACATCACTCTCAGGACTGCAGGGTCATGGGGCAGTGATGCTAAAGAGTGATACAGGGTTACCCTGCAGTGAAGGCTGTGGTAAAATGTCAGCCCCTCACTGTGAGGAGGGGAAGAGGCCAGCAGGTTCGTGATGTTCTGCCATGGGGCAGCAGTACCCTGGCTATGTAACCGGCATACCCGCCCAAGTTATTTCCAAGGTGAAAATGCTGAAGGATTGTGAACAGGACAGCAATTCTGATGATGTGATAGAAACCTCCAAATTCTATATGACAAATGTTTTCCTCCCTATTCTATGGGACTTTCCAGAGTGGTTTTTTTATTTGAACATTGAGCTAGCCTTACAATTCAGATTATAGATTACATTGCTCATTTTATGAACAGAAGTTCCCAACCAAAATAGGATTTGGAATCTACCATGATTACAGATTCTGAGGTATCTGAGTGGACCTCTCACAAGCCATAGTCTGCATTCCTTTATAAAAAGGAGCAAATGCAAAGAATTTAAGTATGTGAAAAGATTTTTCAGATGCAAAAACAGTGCACAGCACTCTAAAGGTGTGGTCAGACATAGTTGGTCAGACTGTCTGACAAATCTAGCTGCTTCCCCAGCTGCCTGTTCCGTTCTGCTGACAGAGGTTATCACCCTCTCAGCAGAGCAGGACTGGTACGCGTTCTTTATCTGCTTCTCTGTGAACACAGATAGCTCTGCTTACTCCGTTCTTCTTTGACAGGATTAGCTCAGATTCTGCATTTTGCACTGAAGAGGTTAAAAAATGTGTATTCACTACACACTGCCAGATACCTCTTCTGCCCTTCATTCCAGAGGAATGCACGGCCCAACAACTTGCAGACCAATCTGTCTATGGTCTAAAACATCATCACATTCAAATTTAGTAAGAATGTTGCAGCATTATGACAACTCTAATATCCTTCAGAACTAATATTTTTGAGGGGCAGCCTTTCCTTTTAAGTTTCATGATGACCTTGTTTTATTCCCTCCCTCTCTCTTTTGGGTAAAAGAAATACAGTTTTCTGGGGATGTACAAATAAACAGTACTGAAATTAAATACACATACTTCCCACTGACAGTCATCCTGAGTTGTTTTTGGTTTTTGGTGCTGAGGGTTTTTTTTCATTAAAATATAATCTCAGAATTTAAAGAACTCGTTAATCATGCTCCAAATTCTCACAGGGAGCCTGCCCCTTTTTTGAAAAGACAGACTATCTGTTCTCAAGGTGTAGTATAAAATGTGACATAAACTGTCAGTGTGTGTCCTTCAAGAAAATTACCCACCCACAGCTATTATGAAAAATATTTTTTAAAAAAATCACTTTCTGTGTGTATCTTTATGAAGGATGTAAGCCTTTTGCTTTTCTTCTGTGAAAATATGTGTGAAATGCCATGGCGTATATTATGTGTAAGAGCAGATGCGATAGTCAAACGGTCCCAAACACGCATGTAGGAAAAGGTCTGTCCAGAAGACTGTTCACAGAAAGGAGGTGTTTTTCACATATATTCACAAGAAACATTCAACACCTTCTAGGCACGGTCAACCTGTCATTCCTACAGCCAAGGAGAAGATACAGTGCCTGTGTGAATACAGTTCGAATACACACAGTTACAAAAAGCAGTCTTTGAAGTGACAACGAAGCATCAGCGAGCCATCCCTGGGCCACTCGAACACGTTTTTAACATCACACAATGGACACAAAAAAAGACCGGCCTGCACTGAGCCTGCACAGGCATCATACGAAGGGCAAGGACGGCAATGGGGACTGCCGGGGCCTCCGGCCGGAGCTGACCTGCACCGTCAGAGCAGTCTTGAGAGCCGCCAGGAGCCCACAGCCCCCGCGGCAGACATGCTGCAACGACTACGTACGGGTGGCCTGCGCAGGAGTTAGGTCATGCTCTGCCGTGACGTGGGCCAGGGCCAGCATATGCAGGCTAGCTGTCTGGCCAGACAGCAGATACGATCTCCAAGGCAGCCGCAAAAGGCAGCCTGCAAACAGGATCCTTGTGCAGCTTGTCTGCTACAAGCTGAGGGACTCGTCTGACGGGAGGCTTGGCACCGGGCGCAGATCACCTGGAAAAGCAGGAGGTGAAGGGCCGGTGTGAGCGCAGCCCGTGGTGCCAGGGCGCCCGCTGTAAGTGCACAAAGCCATGCTGAAGACCTGTGGAGCCCTTCCCGGGGAAGAGATTTTCAGGCTCTTGCAGCCCACCATCCACTTGTGCTTTTATTCCAGTTTCCCATTTCACATGTCACCCACTGAAAAAAATCGAGTATCATCTTTTCGGTTCCTCAGATTTCACTTACTTATCACACTTTTAGCAAGTTTTCTCCATTGCCTTCCTTTTGTAGCACATTTCTCCATCTCAAAGGTCCTTTGCACTGCTTTTTCCATCAGTTTTTTTGTTCTTGCTCTCAGGTTGCTCTGACTAGGCTCTAAAATAGCCATTTTCAATTCTTTCTCTTCTACTGATCACTAGATCTGAAAGAGTACTTCTGGGACCTCCAGACATTTTCTATCATCTCCTTAGTCCTCCTTCCCTTTCTGAGATCCTGCCAAAGGTGGCAGAGTGGTCACTGGACTTAAAGGGTCAGTAACACTGTACAAAGGTTTTGTTAAATAAATTTTCCTTAAAAATAGCCTGCCCAGCTCTATTTGTGACAGTGGCCTGATATTTTTAGGCTCTTGATTTAATAATAAGAAAAACAAAGCCCAGCTAAATTCTCCATCTGATTGTTAAACCAGCAATCTGAAAGAGCATTTCCTCCTCTAGTGACAGCTGAATTGAGGTCCAACTTTGGTTTAATTTCTCCTCTGGCTTCAATACTTGGATAATGTTTTGTTTGTGTTTTAGAGCTTGCTTACCAGGCAGTTTCTCCAACCACTCATCACTATACTCTTTCTTTCAGCAGTATATACTTCAGATGTCAGATTTACTGACTAATCAGAATATTTGGCATTGGCAAAAAAAAATATCCAGTGGGTCTTTTTAACCAAAGAAAGAAGCACAGGAAATAACCTAATGTGATATTAGTTACCAAAGAAGTAATGGTAAAAAAAGCTTTAGCCATTGGGTCATGACATCTCTAGCTGTATGTTTCTGCATAGAATTCTTCCCTTTGGGTTGCTTTACAGTAAAATAATAATGCTTCTTCGACATGCCACACAGCTGACAGTCTTTAAAAAACATAATTTTATCATAGAACTAATTCTTAACACGATCGACCTTAGTTGCTTAGTTCTCTAATACACTGTCACATAGAAGCCCCTGGTGGTCAGATTTAATCACATTTCTGTTGTGACTAGCCCTTGGGAGACCACGGCTAAGATTTTCTTCGGTCCATGTAACCAAGTTTTGTATGACTTTATTCACAAGTGTTGCTCAAAATTAGACAATCTGTCTTTCTCCACATGGTGGAACATTTTAGTAGTAATTCTAAACTACCTCAAATACATGTTGTAAAATGTTCTGCATCTGTGTGGTTTCTATATTCCAAATATGCGTGTGTGTTTCCATATTACAAATGTGTATGGCAGAATCTAATAAATCTAATGGTTACTGCAGTGTTGCACATTAATATTGTGACTGTAAGTCTAGGCAACAGGCAGTATTTTACTAATTTTGAGTATCACATTATATGCAACCACCATGACTGCAGGAAGAAAAGTAGCGTAGCAGATCAGTAAATTAACTACTGGACATTGTGACATCTCGGTGCAAGGCTATGGACAATCTAGGCAAAGGGCTATGGACCAGCAAAAGGGAGTCACAAGATCTGGGGAAAGACTCCATGCTATTTCTTCCATCATACCCCCATGTTAACAGGCGACAGCACTCAAAGCAATTATACCGAAGTATGCCGTGGTACTGAGGGAAGAGGATATCTGGACAGGCCATGGCAGACAATGCCGTGTTAGCAGTGAATGTTGAAACAGTCGTCATGATATATTATTACAGAATGCCAGACTCAGTGAGAGCTTTAACAACTCAAGCATTTAGCAACAAAGGCAGCCAAACAGTCATATTCACCAACAATATGTAAGTTATACACAGTAAAGGAAGGACAGAAGAGAGAGAAGGCAGGGCGGAAGAGAGGGAGGAAGGAAGGAAGGAAAGAAAGAAGGAGGGAGGGAGGGAGGGAGCCACTTTGGAAATAGTTTTGAATTTACAGACAAGAAAACACTAAACAAACAAATAAAAAAGATCAAACTAAGAAAAGAAGCTTAGAAATCTAAGGCGTAACTTCAGAATATCATGACACATTGTTTCCTGAGAGTTCAGGCTCAGATACCTAATTCACACATATGAAATATGCCTCTGACCAAGTCCTCACATAATACAGTGCAGTCATTCAACTGAGTGGATTAATGCTTCATGGGAAACTTCATCTAGGAAAAAAAACCACCTCAGAGGGTAGAATGGGACTGCTCCCATTCTCAAGAGGTAATTTGGAGGAGATAATTTACAACTCTAGAAAAGCACAGTTCAGTGTGAAACTGAAAAGAAATATTTCTGGTCAGTTCAACAAACCAAATCAAACCATTTTCATTCTTCAATATTGAAATATGTCATTTTAATTTAAAAACAAAAAACATAACAAGATGTGGTTATTTCTGCGTACCCATTTTGGAATGTTTCATCGCAAGCGAAAAGAAAAATTGTATTTCAGTTACTTGATCTGATAGGGATTGAAATCAAGCAATGAAATGCTGAAATTTCCTACTGGGTGGACATCCAAATTTGTATCAAGTCTAGAAAACAACTGTTTCTTTTTCAAGGAAATATCTCATTCAAGTAAGCAAGGGTTATTGAGGCTATCATCTCTGACACAGAGATAACAGCAACTTGGTTTGTGAAAGAAGGAAAAATTCTAAGTGTGCTTACATAAATCAATGAAGTTCAAAAGCCAGAAACTTTGTTGTGCAATTATTCTTCTGCATTGTTCAAAAACAAAAGGTTATTGGCCAGAATTTTGGAAGACTTGTTATCTCAGTGCTTTGAAACACAAATAAGTTACCCTGGAGCATATAAAGCATGGTAACACTCTCCACGCTATTTCCCCATGTGACACTGAAGCATAAACATATGGTTATTTATTTCTCTTCTAATAAAGGGTAAAGTCTTTCACATTTACTGTGGAATAACACTGTGCAAACAAGCAGAACAGCTGACCCACAGTAATGTTTCCCAGCAATAAATTTTTCATATGTCAAACCTCTCAATAAGCAATAACTACACAAATAACATTGTTTTTTTCAGGTGCCACTACCTCAAAGATCATAGCTAATATGCTTTCAATGATGAACAGTTCCAAGCACAGGCAGCCCTAATAAATAAGAACATAATTTTGTTATTGTTTTGTATTAAGAAGAGCGTGACGAGGGAAATATTTGGAGACAAGTAAGAGTGCATCAAGATACAAAGTTGCTTCTAGGAGGTTTTATTTAACTTGTTTATTAAGACTGGAATTCAGCTCAGCACAAAACTTTCTGTGACTTTCTGGAAAAAGTTTTCAGTCAAATGCAGAACAGCTGTGCTCTCCTGCAGTTGCACTAACCAACAATATCTGTCACAGCGTTCTAGCAAAAAGGGTCTATTCAGTTGAATGCAGTGTTGGGGATAGGAGGAACCTCAGAATGTATCTTAAAATGATGCCATTTTAGCACATTGTCAGCGACTCAAGAAGGAACTTGTGTATGATTCTCCCATGGGTTCAGAAGATCCTACTGCAGTCAAGGTGGTGCTTCCCAGCTGTAGTAACAGAAGTAAGCCAGTCTGAGTTTTCTTAAGCCATGAAGATGTGCTCACACTTGCATGGTGCAAAGCACTGAGGAATAGAACAGGCATGGTTAAGAGAAACAGTAGCAGAAGCTTTGGGCTGAGTCCCAACCACATGCAACATTAGGCTTAGTAGAACATATCCCAGGATTGTTTGAATGTTAAGAAATGGAGCTACCTAATGTACTCCTTCCCAGGAAATGACAGAAGTACTGTCCTTACTAGGAAAACAAGAATTCTGATAAGGCATGAGGGGACTGGCATCACTTGAATTTCACAGATTAGCTCCCATGTTGTAAAGTGGTCAAACTAGCAAGGGATGAATTTTCATTAGAGCAGCTCTAGTGAAGTCAAGCTCTGAATCAGTTCAAAACTGCTTTGAATTAAACATTTTGCTTCTAGCAATCTGTTGAAATAAGTGCCACGATCTGCACCATTGCTGCTGCTTTTCTGCCAGGTCCTGTCAGCATCCAACCAAAATAAACAAGCAAAGTTTATATGAAACTGTGCATTTCTCCCTATGATCATCATTAGGTACCAGAGTTTTATAGAATAGACATAAGTTGTTTTATGTTTGATTTTATAATCTGCATGCAAGAAATTAAAAGATAGGTACGATGGTTAAAAAAAATACCAGCACTAGAAATGGATTATCAGTCTAACTCATGTCTCTAAATAAGTTCATTAATACCCTCAAAATGTCATCTGATACATAATTAGCAAATCACAAATCATTGACCTCTCGAAAAGGCACATGCCTTATCCCAGTCTGAGATATTAAAAACCTGCTCAGCTATTATTTAATGTGGCATTTCCCTCACCCCTATCACCCAGATAAATAGCTCGAAGTTTAGCCTGTTCATCTGGAATTTAGATATGCACACTTGATCCTGTCTTTGTATGAACTGAATCAACTCCTTGAGCCTATTTCTCCTTCCTCCATGTGCATGTTTTAACCAGGATAAGCAGGTGAGCTCTATTTATAGCCATTACGCCTTATTACGAAGTTGTTTGAAGTAGAGAAAAAAGAACTGAGAATGACTGCATAGTGCCTTGCTGCCTTGCAGGTCCTGGATTCTTTCCTTAGCCCTAATGGGATAGGGAGGCTCTGACAATGTGACATAATGATCATAAAAGTCTTCTGTTCCTGGATTTAGTACAGTTTGTTATGCTGGCTGCTTGAGATGAAGCTGCAGAGTGTTCAGTTTTACATGTGTCTATTTAAAAAATTTAAAGAATACCTAAAACAAGGCTGTATGGATTGCTGGAGTATATATATGTGTGAATCTAGATAAATCAGTAAGTCATGCCCCCTTCTACCCGCCCCTGCTCAAACAAAAAAGAGTTACAAGAAAACTAAAGGATAGGGAAAAAATAAAGAAATGCCAGAGAAAAACAGTAAGAGACTGAGAGCAATCCTGTGACATCCTATCAAACAGGTACTTGGACATGGAGAGTGATTATCTGTATTTGAGGAAAACTGTGATTGGAGGTCCTTTAGGGTATAAATATGTACAATGAAGATGCAAAAGTTATCCAGTTACTTGAAACAGAGCTAGAAAATTTAGATTAGAAATGAGATTCGCTTCTTATTAACCAATGAGAATAAATACCTAGCAGATTACCTAAGGTTCTAGGTCTGTTTGTTGGCCTGTTTCTAAAATAAATGCTGCAACTCAAATGAGGATTAGTCAGGGTAGTACTTTTGTTTATTTTTTCACTGCAAAATTATATTCACAACACTCCCCCTAGTTTTACAATCTGTTCATCAGTTAGATATGGCAAGGGCATTAATAACTCATGTTCAGTACATTCATAAAGCAGTTGTTTCAGAAATCAATCGCAGTCCATAATTTTATCACATCTTTGTGTATTTGATAGTATGACTACATTAAGCACTCAATATGGTAGATATTATTCAGAAAATCCCAAGAAAAATATTTTTAAACTTAAGGATTGTTGTAGAAATGCCAGCTGTTAATATAGCAGTGTTAGCAATTTGCACTGTACTAGGCTGGATGTTTTCATTCAGGAACAAGTCAACATGAGAGTGACGTGAAGATAGCTTCCTACCACATCTCCAGTGTCACTGGGCACAAAGTATCCTGTTTTCAGCTGGGATAGAGTTAATTGTCTTCCTAGTAGCTGATACAGTGCTATGTTTTTGAGCTATGTATGAGAAGAATGTTGATAACACTGATGTTTTCAGTTGTTGCTAAGTAATGTTTAGTCTAAAGTCAAGGATTTTTCAGCTTCTGATGCCCAGCCAGTGAGAAAGCTGGAGGGGCACAAGAAGTTGGCACAGGACACAGCCAGGGCAGATGACCCAAACTGGCCAACGGGGTATTCCGTACTGTGTGACGTCCCATCTAGTGTATAAACTGGGGGGGAGTGGGGGGGGGGGGATCGCCGCTCGGGGACTAACTGGGCATCAATTGGTGGGTGGTGAGCAATTGCACTGCACATCATTTGTATATTCCAATCCTTTTATTATTACTGCTGTCATTTTACTACTGTTATCATTATTATTATTAGTTTCTTCTTTTCTGTTCTATTAAACCATTCTTATCTCAACCCACGAGTTTTACTTCTTTTCCCAATTTTCTCCCACATCCCACTGCAGGGGGGGAGGCAGTGAGTGAGCGGCTGCATGGTGCTTAGTTGCTGACTGGGGTTAAACCACGACACCATTTTGGGTGACAGGGTATGTTTCCCCATAAGATATCTTTGGGGTTAGACAAATTCTTTGGGCACCAACCCAAAAGATGGAATCAATCCCAACTCCTCTTTTCATGCTGCCTTCTGACCTAGGCAAAACCATCATGGAACTGGTCTAAAAATCAGAAAATGCACTTTTACTTAGTATTTTGAAAGGAGGGTTAGAGACAGAAAACATACATTGTTTTCTTTCTAAATCCAGGCAATGGTTTTTTTGGGGATAGCTGCTTGATTTGTTCCAAAGATAACCCTCCATATTTTTTTTTTCTTATGTTAATTCTTTCTCCCTTCTCCTAATGTTTTGCTTAACCATATTCTTATGCATACATACTATGATCATAAGCGCATTAAAGATGGTCACTCTAAAAGCCCATAAAACTTTTCAGTAATAGTACTGAAAGCAAGAAAACAGGGGAAATAAGGACACACCATTAAAAGCAAGATTCCTATAAAGCTCTGTCTTTCCCAGCTAGGTGTGATATTGTTTATGAAGCAGCAGGAGGATACTCATTTTCTGGCTTCCAACACTCTGTCTGCCCTGGGAAATTTAATCTAACTAACAGTAGGCAAAAATATTATACTTTGACCAGACTTCACATACCGTGAAGAGAGAAAGGGTTGGGACATATCTATTTTTAACCAAAAAGTTTCTAAAATTGTATCACTTTTGTGTTCCCGCTCAGTAAAGAAAATAAAAAACTATTACTTTTTGTGGTAAGCCACACAAAAATAAAAATCTGTTGGACTTTGATTGGAAAGAAAAAAAACAACACAGCAATAATACACCCAGTAGCAGATTCAAAACATAATAAATCTTTTTTTCTCTTTTATTTTTATTTTTTATTTTTGAACAGCAAGGAGTGTCAAATTCTAACCTTTTGCCTGAAGAAGCTCAAAACGACTCATTGCCTTTCTCCCAAGTATGGACATGCGAAGAGAAAGGATTAGCTAACAGCAGAAAGGCAGTTTGGCGTTATGCTGGTTTACCTCCATCAGTTAAGTAAGATGATAAAGATGCCACTAGACCCACAGGTTCTCTCTCTAGTTTTTCAGCAGGTTTATGTATGCAAGAAAGACACAGAATATAAGCCACCTTTCAGCTTATTTGCTGTATGGCTGTCACGACAGAAGGAACTTTCAGAATTGTGCTGCTGATTTAGGATTAGATTTAGATGAGCGACTTTTGTTTATTTTATTAATGTGTCCTAATTAGATGGGTTTGATATGATACCTAGCATGACAGCAGTTAAGCGCCTGTGTGGGGTGCCTGCACGTTGCATCGTCTCTTGTCCCTCCCGAGAAACAGAAAGGAAGTATCTTATTTCAATTCTTACTTGAATGCCTTCACAATATTTTCCTTGTATGATCAATCATTTAAAGGCAGTACAGCCTAACAGACTTAACAAAGAACTGAAAAACAAGAACTCATTCTCAATTTATCACTAAAGGAATACTCAGCCCTTGGCAACACTAATAATTCTTTGTGAACATTTCCCATCTGTGTCAGAGCTGTATCCAACAGTATTAAAATTAAGATTACTTAATAGGTCTCATTTTCTTTTTCCTCAGCTACATGGCTTATTCAGATAAAACTATAGTGCAATCTCTTAGCTCATACCATCAATATATGTTATAGGTTAAAGCTTAATATGTTTGTGTGACGCTATGCAGATGTAAAGTGCTAGCTGAGCTCCAAGTGTTTTCACTGCCCTAAATGGGACTGGCTTTATCTGAAGCATGTGCAGAATTATGCTTGAAGGTCAGAAACACGGCAGATAATTTGGAAGCTTATTCCACAATGGACCTTCCTTGGCAACATATTCTATAATTGTCACATACTACAAAAAGTCCAAAGATCATCCAGCTTCTATGCTAGATCCTATATCAAGTTATTCTTACTGTCATCAAGAGATTTGTTTTCAAAACTAGGTGTTACACCATATTGTGGCATTTGTGTCATTAACGTGAAAGGCATAGCATTTGCTCTTCTGATGTGGCATGTTACCCTACTTGTTCTACAAACATGTGTGTACAAAAACAAAGCCTTAACCATAACCTTGAAGACTTAAGTGACTGTATAACATTCTAGCTGTGGAAAGCACCAAAAGAAAAGCAGTCTTCAACAGGAAAAAAGTGCAGCTCTCTTCTTGTGACAGGCTGCAACAATTCTGCAGACAAAGTGGCAGAAACTTTGTGGTTTACCTTCTGAAGTTCCTACATTTACATGAACTGCTGATAGCATATGACTTTCAAGACCAAGATGTAGAATGAAGAGTGATCTATGTTTTACATCATCCAAGAAATTTCAAAATCTGATTGCACAAATGTTAATTTTTTTAAAAAATGCTAAAATGAATCCATTAATTTGGGAATGTTACTTTTTCTACATGTTCTGCTTATCCTTGTGAAAAAAACATCCTGCAATATTTAGATTTCAGATATATCTGAAACAGTGCTAGTATGGCATAGCTTTTCAAAATTACTTCAGAAAAAAATTATTTCTGCTTAATACTAACTGGTCTACAAATGTCTCCCTAAGACAAAAGAAACACTGTCATATTATACATTTAGAAAAAGATGAGTTAATCCTTCTTTAGATTATTAGAGATCAGATTTAACACACCAAACATTCATTTTCTGGCAATACCAACCATTTTTTGTCACTTCCAACCGAGTCTGAAGAATGCATAGGATTTCCCAGTACCTGTGAAATCAAGAACATGTTTTGTTCAGCTGATCCTAAGACAGAACAGTAATTATATATCAACAGAAGGGAAAGAGAAAAAAAACCTTTACATACCCAGCTGGATGATAAAAGTGTAGTGTAACACCTGGATAAAAAAGCAGATTTAGTTGTTCAGATACTTTAATAGTTTTTTGGCTGATTACAGGTAAAACACAGGATTTAGGAAAAGGTCACTTCATTACGAACATAGATAGGCCTTCTGTTTTCTCTATCAGTTGTACTGAAATACCACCCAAATACTATAACCAGTCTATTGGTGTGTGCTGGCTAACATATAGACAGACATGGCTTCTGCTCAAAACCAGACTGCTCAGACTTCCACCCTACCCTACGCTTTGGATGTGACAGATATGATTAATAAAACTTTACAATGTTGCATGCTTTACCATCCATTATTATTTAACCTAAATCAATCAAGCTGCAGGGTTCCATTTTTATAATTAGATTTATTATCTACAAATAGACATCCTCAAATGGAAAACCTCAGAAGTTCCAAAAAGTTACAATTTAAAAAAAAAAAAAAAAAATCCCTCTATTTTTTTCCTTTCTTCTAGTCCAAACCAGACTTTTTCTATCCTTTAATTCCATTCCCAAGCAAGCCTCCTACTTTAGAGACTCAAGCCCTAAAATGCAACTCTTGGTTGTTTGTATGAGAGGGTTTCACATTCCTCTGTACGGCCAGACAAATAGTTACAGTCAGACCCAGCAATGAGTGGAACTGTTCCATGCCATAGAAATCCAGAATGAATCCAACCAATGTGCCTTTTACATGGGATGTGAGTCAATCTGCATCAGAATAGTTGGCAAAGTCTCAGTAACTATTGAAAAATACCATTTACTGAAATGCTACTGGAGCTGAGAGAGATGAAGTTGAGTCTGGCTCAGCTCAACAGACCAAGATGCATTACAGTTGGAGTCATATCTGCAACTCCTGCCAGATCATTCACTGTATTATACAAAGCCCTTTACTGTGCCTGACTGCATGGAAAGTGGTAATGACAGCTGGTTTTCTGCCTGACTGTCTGGGGACCATTTTATATTCTAGTGTCTTAAACAGTGGATGTAGACCTATATATGTCAGCTTTTCTTAGAGGTACAGAGGTCTAAAGCTGACCTCTTATGCACTGTACCCTGCAGTGCATGCATCCCAGCTACTACCCGGCTCAGCCGACTGAGTCAGATCTAGGCTGGATCTAGACAATCAGAATTTTGAAAGGATGGACTGCTAGGTTTCTCTTGATTCATTCAAGGGGAAAGGTTGTACGTAATTTTGTTCGGAAGAAATGTATTTTGGGGTAACGCTATCTTTCATTTCCATTTTGCTTCACTATTTCATGCAGTACTGTTATTGAACATAAGCCAAATTCTCCTTTCAGTTATATTTGTGCATGCGTTATCAACAAGCAGCCTCCGGTTGCCTTGTAGCTCAGCAGTGAATTTGGCCCATTTGTTTTAATTCATACAGGCAATTGACAATTATTTTAAACTTGACTGAGCTACTTTGTGAGTTTAGTTCAGGAATACCACAAAAGTATTACCTTCTAGCTTGAAGCAAATAGAGCACAAGAAGTCTTGTAAATTATTTCAATAGGCCACTCAAACCACGCTGGCCAAGGAGCACAAGCTGAACAAACTATACAATTCAGAAAAAGGCTGGTTTTACTGGCACTTGGGCAAAAGAGACAGTACCTGCCTTATCTTGTGACCTTTGAAACTGTCTGTATCATATCAATCCCTTTTACATTTCCGAAATGAAAACAGTAAGGACTTGCTCTTACCTTCCTTACTAAAGGGAAGTTTTACAGTGTCTGAGTGGGGAAAAAAAGAGAGTGATGTGAATCTGGGTCTGATCCTGATCTTTCTTAGTGCAAATCAAAAGTAATTCCACCAAATATAAACTGGCTTAACACATAAGAGGATTTCAGAATCAAGCTTAATAGGTTATTCATGAAAAACTATAATCATGATGAATAATTGGCAGTAAATTGCTATAAAACTCTCCTAAGTAACTTTCCCGGTGTATCTGTAAATGTTTACATAATTATGTTCTGACTTTATTAGAAAGTCAACTAATAGGCAACCTAGCAAGGGAATAACATCCACTGTATGGACTTCTACCAGCCCAACCACAACAGCTTAACAGAAAAATACAACTCTAGGCCTGGATGACACACTCTGATGACACTCTGTCCATTCCCTGGCAGGATCAACTGTCATGGTTCAACCCCAGCCGGCAACTAAGCACCATGCAGCCTCTTGCTCACTCCTCCCCTGCCCTGGTGGGCTGTGGAGGAGAATCGGAAAAAAAGTAAAACTTGTGAGCTGAGATAAGAACAGTTTACTAACTGAAATAACAACAACAACAATAATAAATTATTAATAATAAATTAATAATAATAATTAGTATACAATAACAGTAAATAAACACAGTAACAGTAACAATAAATAGTAACAGTAACAGTAATAGCAATAGTAATGAAAAGGAAGATAAAAAAAAAGAGAGAAATAAAACCCAAGAAAAGACAAGCGATGCGCAGTGCAATTGCTCACCACCCGCTGACTGATGCTCAGCCAGTCCCCAAGCAGCAATTGGCCCCTCCTGGCCAACTCCCCCTGGTTTATATACTGAGCATGACATTCTATGGTATGGAATATCCCTTTGGCTAGTTTGGGCCAACTGTCTGGCCATGCTCCCTCCCAGCTTCTTGTGCACCTGCTCGCTGGCAGAGGATGGGAAACTGAAAAGTCCTTGACTTAGGATAAGCACTACTTAGCAACAACTAAAACATCAGTGTGTTATCAACATTCTTCTCATGCTAAACTGAAAACACAGCGCTGTACCAGCTACTAGGAAGAAAATGAACTCTATCCCAGCCAAAACCAGGACATCAACACAAATCAAACACAGTTGAGATGTTGGCAACTGAATCTTGAAATAAAGCACATAAATAAATTTGGACTTGTTGAGAGAAATGTTATGGCCGGTATGGGACTGTACGAAGTCCTTGTTTCACAAAGCTCTTCCTGTTAATCATCTTGCCCTTCTATTGAATGGGGTTTTGACAACGTTTAATAGCATGATAGGTGAAAGTAAGCCTAAGAAGGTTCCAATTAAAGATAAAATTGACCCACTTCAACACTAGCTTAAACTATCCTGCATTTTTCCAACAAGCTTGTTTCTAAGTAGTAACGCTCTTCTGTTCAATGCAGTCACTTAGAGACAAACTTCCAATGATAATGGAAAGTAAGGTCAAGAGAGCTTTCCCTACTACATGAATAAAGCCCACCAAGCATGATGTGGTTAGGCATAAAATCAGAAGGTTAGTTGCCTCTAGAAAAAAGAAAGTATAATAAATACTATAAATAATATAATAAATATATTATATATATAATAAATATATAATAAATATAATAAAATATAAGAAAGTGGACGTCAGGCAATATCAGCAACAAACAGCGAGTGATGATTCTGTTCAAGTGCAAATATAAGTCACTTTATAACTGGGTCAGTTACAGACCTACACAGACATCCATATTAGAAAGTTTATGATAGAAAGAGACATTACTCAGTCTCCTGTGTTTGGAATCTACTTTACTGAGTCAGAGGATCATTAAAGCCTGCAGAGTTTGAACAACATCCAGATACAGGACTCTGGCAGGGACCTCTGAACGTACACTTGGAGAGCAGTTCCAGTTTTCAAGTCCTTCTGAGAAGGTTTACTGGACACATGTAGTTTCCCAGAAATATCCTTGGTTTTGAATGGGAAATGGCATCCATGACTTCAGACTGTCTCACGGCCCTAAAAAGTCAGCTATTTCTCATCCAACTAGAGGGTTTCTGGGTAATTCCAACCTGAAATATGGAATCCTTATTCATGAGGGCCAAGGTCCCATCCTGTCCATGGATTTGTGCAACAAAGCTGAAATGCACTTTCTCATAGAGCTCCAGACACACAGTACTTCACCTTGGGATTTTAACTCTTCAAGACATGCAAAGACATAGATGGAAATAGGCAGAGGAAGACACTTCACAGGAATCTGAAAAAAGATAGAGAGAAAAGACTAACTAAAATACATGTACACATCCATGTCCTTTTCTCTGCATCAGTTTTCCCACCATTCCAGAGATATATTTAGGCTCTAATCATAGCTAAAATGCCTAGGGTTCCTCTGCACCTTGCTTGTGTTTTTAATTATGACGCTTCCATTCACAGTTCACTTGCTTTCATTTACCTTCCTTGAATCTATAGTTAAACTGTTTCCTTCCTCCTGCCATTACAACCAATCTCTTCCTATGCCCAAGCTACCTTATATTCCAAGAGACATATGCGCCCACATAGCCTCCTAGGGTTTTAAAGACAAGGATCAACATATTGCTCTTCTGCTGTTTGAGATTTTCCACCTGCAGAGAAATTATGGGTCTGTTCCTCACATCTTTATTCATTGCATTGTCCCAAAATACTTCTATCAAAGCAGTTGTCCCAAAATACTTCTATCAAAGCAGTTGTCCATTAAGATTTTACCCATGACCTTTTCCTCCATCCAGCAGAGATGTGAAGCAGCCAAAGTTTTCAACTGACTGACTCCACTTTCACTGAAGACACTAGCAGCATAACAGTATGATGGTAAGACAACCATAACTTGAACTAAGATTCATAAATAGTGGTTCCTCAAAATCATCATATCCTTGAACCAGACACTGTCAAAAAAGAAGGATATGTGGAACTACTGTTACAGTCATACTAGCCATCTGCTTCTTTCTAGAAGGTTTTCTGTGGGCCTAAGTGAGGAGATCACGAAGAGGAATATTTGCTTCCTTTTGGTGTGAGCTACTGTGAGGGGGAGAGAGATATGTGCATTTCATGACCACTTTATTTCCCTGTGTAGGGTTTGCATGGCAAGGTTTTGGTAGTGGAGGGCTACAGGGGTGGCTTCTGTGAGAAGCTGCTAGAACCTTCCCCTGTGTCTGATAGAGCCAATGCCAGCCGGCTCCAAGACAGACCTGCCCCTGGCCAAGGCCGAGTCCATCAGTGACGGTGGTAGTGCCTCTGTGATAACATAGTTAAGAAAGGGGGGGGAAAAACTTACTGTGGAGCAGCAGCCGGAAGGAGGAGTGAGAATATGTGGAAGAAAACCCTGCAGACACCCAGGTCAGTGAAGAAGGAGGTGCTCCAGGTGCTCCAGGCACCAGAGCAGAAATTCCCCTGCAGCCTGTGGTGAAGACCATGGTGAGGAAGGCTGTCCCCTTGCAGCCCACGGAGGTCCACGGTGGAGCAGATATCCACCTGGAGCCCATGGAGGACCCCACGCCGGAGCAGGTGGATGTATCTGAAGGAGGCTGTGACCCTGTGGGAAGCCCACACTGGAGCAGGTTTGCTGGCAGAACTTGTGACCCTGTGGGGGACCCACACTGGAGCAGTCTGTGCCTGAAGGACTGCAGCCCATGGAAGGGACCCGTGCTGGAGTAATTCATGGAGAACTGTCACCCATGGGAGGGATCCCACACTGGAGCAGGGGAAGAGTGTGAGGAGTCCTCCCCCTGAGGAGGAAGGAGCGGCAGAGACAACATGTGATGAACTGACCCCAACCCCCATTCCCCGTTCCCCTGCGCTGCTGCGGGGAGGAGGTACAGAAAATCGGGAGAGAAATTGGGCCTGGGAAGAAAGGAGGGGTGGGAAGAAGCTGTTTTAAGATTTAGTTTTTATTTTCTCATTATCCTACTCTGATTTGATTGGCAATAAATTAAATTAATTTTCCCCAAGTTGAGTCTGTGTTGCCTGTGATCGTCATTGGTGAGTGATCTTTCCCTGTCCTTATCTCGACCCATGGGCCTTTTGTTGTATTTTCTCTTTCCTGTCCAGCTGAGGAGGGTAGTGATAGAGCGGCTTTGGTGGGCACCTGGCATCCAGCCAGGGTCAACCTGCCACATCCCCTTTTTACTGAGATGAAGCAACAGGGTACAGATCACCTAGCTTAAAATAGTCAAAGATGGATTTCAGAGGGAAAATGAACATAAGATAGTTTCTGGTAGTTCTAAAAAGAGTCTTTGATTTAAGAGCAAGACGGACTAATCTAAAAAAACACATTATCTTTAATTACCAAGTCCTTGGCAAGAAATCTGAAAATATCTTTAGTAATCAGTTGGAGAAAATAGTTTCAATACAATAGGAATCATAATAGCAGGGCCCCCAAGAAAGGACAGTGGGGAGAAAGGGTAGGAATTAATTTCCAATGAAGGGAAGGGACTGCAGTTGCTTCACATGGGTTTGCCAACCAACGCTTAAGGAATCAAGGAAGATCACACCATGGTGCAGCACAATTTGTAGTTTTAAGGACAGGACTGTGTACAGTGTTCACTACTGCAGCATCCTTTCTGTGAGTATGATTCATTTGAACAAATAGAATATAATGGTTTTCCATGTTGGATACTGAAACTGAACAAAATCAAGTAGCTATAGCACTGCCAAGAAATGGTTTTCAGGTTAAGACCCACAAGAAATATATGTCAGACATTGCAGTGCATGCTTCTAATTTTTCCTTGATAGACTTGCTCCCGGTGAAGTCAGAGCACTCACTCTGTCTCTGTTCTTCTGGTTGGAGAATGATACAAGCTTTCAGGTGAGCTCTTCTGTAAGTAAGGGAGAGAGATTTTTAAGAGAAAGGTTGGAATCCTGCAAAATTCACATATGTGAATATCTGCATGTTCCTTGTTAACGAAAATATGGAGCAGGCTAACTTGCTCCTTTTAATTTTATTGTTAATGAATCCATAATGGCTGGAGATATTAGAGAATAAATATCTAAAAGGAAGCCATTTCCAGGCTGGGAATAAATACTGATATCTACTTTAAGCTTTTAATTTTTTTTTTATTTCTCTGAGCAAATGCTTCAAAAATTTGGGGCTAAAAACATAAATAGAAATCAGCAACATAAAACTCATTAATAAAATTATGATAGTAAACCAGTCTGCATGAGCAATACAACAGAACAAATATTTGGTCCTGAATGTATTTCTGTTCAAAGCATCCGGGAAGATTTTATAAAGATCCAGGTTAAAGAGACTGTACAAATTATTAGCATATTTTCTAAGTAGAATATGAACTGTTAAGGAATTGCTCATAATATTTCCAGTTATGCATTCCTAAGATACAAATAAAAATTCTTCTGCGTATCACTCAATTCATTATGAATGCTTCCCATTGAAGGCAGAGTTAGTTTTTGCCTTTTATGGACAGTTAAGAGCTGCACCTGCTTTATTCTGTTTTATGTAACAAAAGCACATTATCTTTTTTTTTTTTTTTCCCTGTAATGTTTAACAGCCCATTTTTAAAGGCACAGCTTGAATGACAACTAAAAACCAAGCCTGTCTTCCATTTCTGGATTTGCTTTTTTGGTATTTGTTTCATGCAGTAGCCTATTACTGTCAAGGTACAGTAGCAAGTTACACCTGTTAATAGAAAAAAGGGAAACAGTCTAAAGCAGTGATACTCAACTAAATCCAGTTCATCTGAAAAAATGCTGCTCTTTTCACTAGTCAGTAGTCCCAGTTCTTTGCTCATTTATGTCAGCTATGGCATTCAAGCAACTTTTCTGAAGATCTTGCTTGAATACCTGGTACGGTATTATTCCTGTGTAACATACTCCTAACCAAGGCTATCAAAATATAATTTGTCACATTCCATGAGGACATAGAGAAGACTGAGACCACCAAAGTCAAGACTTTGGGGGATATTAAATTTTTTGTACCCAAATCACTGCACCAGACAAGTATGTTTCTATCACAGTAATCAACAGCATTCCTTATAAGAAAAAGAAGCATTACAACGTACCCTAGAGGAAGGATTTTAGTCTTGGGTAATAATAGCAATAATAATACACTTTGATTTGGGGTTATAGTTTGAATGACACTAAGTGCATAAGTCATCAGATTTACTCTTCAGTCCACAAAGTAGCGTGGGAGGCAGCAAACTCTGAAGGATACTCTCAGTAACCCAGTGAGTTCTGAATGTTGTTCTTTGTCCTCTACTGCAGTTCAGACATCTGGCATACCTCAGGCGAAACTGCTCTGCTGCACAAACTAATCCCTTCCATTGCCTCTTCAGTTGCTCAGTGTTTGTGGAAGTCCATAACGCCCTCTCACACTGCTTTCATTAGCCTTTAACTTCAGCTGTCTGTTACCCTTGCCTTTCACTGCTTACAGCTTTCAGTCATTTAGACATAGTGGGCCAGATTCTGGACATTATTAACCTTGTAAGAGTGCTTTTGAAAACAGAGTGAATTTAGTCAGCTGGGAAAATGCACAGTTTGGTGCATTGCTTTGCAGGCAAGACTTCCCAAAGAAATCAGATCTGCAAAAGTGCTGGTCTACCACCTATGCCTGAAAACACCAGTATGTGGACATTTTTCTGGTTAAATCAGTTCACAGTACAACAGAATATCTGTTTGCATTTGTGGTCCTGTATTAGACTGCAATACACAACATACCTGATCCTATAGAAAAACAGCTGTTGGGGCTATATTCAGGTTTTGAAGGAGTTTAAGGCAGGTTGAGGTAGAACTTGGTGAGTCTGTGTCAGTTTTGAACAGATATGTGTCCTTCTGCCTAAAGAGTTATGAAACATAAGTGTGACTTCCCCCCAGCAAGTGTGGGCACTATTCATTTGGACTAGTCGGCTGAAGACCAAGAATTTTCTCCCTTCTTCACAGAAGATATGGATGATTGGTCTACCAAAATTCAGTTATTCTAATTCACAGACAAGGGATCTGTACAAGAGGCATTTAAGGGAAGAAGGATCCATGGCTTGGAGAAGAAAGGGAAGTATGGAGTCGTGCTCCTCAGGGATAAGAAAGGAAAATGAGGGAGGCTGGAAGCATTAATTTCCATCCTGCTGGCTCTGTGACTGCACTGAATCACCGGAGCCTAATTAATTCTCAGAAAATCTGAAGTTTCAGGCCTCAACCCCCTGTTTTTTTTTTCTAGCAGAGAAAAAAAAAATATCTAATTTTCTTTACTCCTGGACATCATAAGTATGCTATAAGGTTATACTAGCAAACTATTTGAGATGCTTTCTATAAAAGGCAGTGAGGCGAGTCTGAGTATGGTCAGCCAGTGTTTATGGGGCTATATTGTTTTAAACAATTTTTGGAAAATGTGTTATAGCCAGCATTTCAAACATGCCTCATGCTCAGCGTAAAAGAGGCTTTCCTGTATTAATTCAAAGCACTCTGAAGCCCAGACACAACACAACACTCAGCAGCTCATAAATTTGTCAATGGATGAATTTAGCTTAAGAAAAATAAGCTGCATGAATTATAGGTGTGGCAGGGAGCACCACCTATATTCTTCAAGTTGCTTTGACCCTTTCCAGTTGGTTGTAACTTGTTATAACTTTGCCAAATTTTCACTTCCAGTTCAGAATTTTTTCTAATTTTAGCTAGAAACCTTCCATGCAGTTATCTGCTATTTGAGCTATTTGGGGAATTTTCAGTCAAAACAGCTCAGCGATTTCTGAGGGCAAGTGAGGGGAGAAAAAAAGAAAAAGGTTTTTACGTCCAGGGTGATAAATTCCTTTGCTCTTCAAGATGACGAAGGGGTCCCACGCTATGGCGCAGGATGTCCCATTCCTAACTCTGTGCAAAATCCACCATTCCTTGTCCAAACGACAAATGTTTCAGAAGGCACAATTTGTACATGAAACTGTAGTAGGCATTTGCTGATCGGCAACCGTTTCCTAAAATCACTGCCTACGCTGAAGATGCAGTGCCCCTGAGCTGAGCCAGTCTTAGCCTTCTAAATGGGGTTCCCAGCTCCTGTGGGGAGCATCAATGCTGCCAGGGTGCGGGGGGTCCGGCAGCTCCCTGGGGCCAGGAGCCGAGAGTGCCAGGGGTTCCCCATGGCGGCGCTCGGGGCAGGGCCCGGCAGCCAGGGCCCAACTCACCCCCCTGCCAGAAGCAGGGCAGCGGGAGGGCACCACGATGGCCCCAGTCCTGGGCATCAGGCACCCCTCTGGGGCCAGGCCGGGGTGTAGGCCTGCAGGGGAGCCCAGCTCGGGGCCCATGGCCAGGCAGAACAGAGCAGTGGGGAGCTGGAGACTGGCCCTGCTGGGGCATTGCTGGGGCAGGGGCTGGTGACCCCGGGGGGCTGGCGTGGGGCAGGGTGGGGGGAGCCCCAGGGGCTGGCTAGGGACGGGAAGGTCCATGAGTGCCCTCAGGGCCTGACGAACACAGTGAAAAGGAAGGCAGCCTCTTCTGTACGCTCCGGCTACGGGGGCATTAGGTATGAGCTGACGGGGGAGAGAAGAATTGAAGTGGAAAAGACGTATGGAAACTGTGAAGGATGAAGGTGGGAAGGGTGAGCATGAGGAAAAGAGCGGAGTCGGAGTGAGAAAAATGGGGGAATGGGGCAGTAAGCTGGAGACAGAGATGAGTCTGTGACACAACCTGGTGGGCAGGCTAGGACATAAGGGCAAGAAAGGTTTGGCTCAGCTAGTTCACATTTCTTTGCAAAACATGGAAATGAATCAAAAATTGCTGAACCTAAATACATTTCAGCTCTCAATAAACAGCTGTAAAATACATGCCTGAAGTGCTACTGAACAAATACGATGATAGCCTACTACTTTAATCAGGATTTCCTTACTAATTTGAGTGGTGTAGGTCTATGTAGTGATCTATAAAGCCTCTATTCTGACAGTAATCAATGGAACTCTCAGCATGATACCACTTGAAGAGGTTCCTGCATGTTTCAATGTCCACTTTCAAATGCCTGCTGTTAGTGTCGCAGGGTAGGAGACAATCTCTCTGGGCGGTCCTGGATTCCTTCCAAACCACCTGCTCATCCCTAGTAGAATAAGCCCACCTTGGGCTTCAAATAAAGCTTTTGTCTGTGCTACTAATAGACTTCATCAGTGCATACATTTTCCACATTACACACATCCATTTAAAAATGCCATTATGTCAAAGTCGTACTGCGAAGTTTAATATTAATACCTGAGGTGTGGCAACCATGGAAATAGCTGGAAATGTGACTCTGAAAATGAATGGCCAAAGGAAGGAAATAAAACCACAACAAAATTCTGAGGTATATGATCCAGAGGCAGTAACAATGAAATTAATGAAAAAAACAACCGAGTATTGGAATCAAATAAGTAATAAATAGGTCCCTCAGAAATTGCTAGATAATAAAACGGCAGCTGAATCTGTGCCTGTTTTGAGCACTTAGCTCAGCATTAGTTTTAAATTGGTCTATTTTTCTATTATTACTATGTCTATGTGGAGCTGTAATCCACAAAGATTCAAAAGTATTTTGAAGAGAAGCGCTTCACTTTCACCTGAAATACTGCCACTTTTGGTGCAAAAACCCTCCCAAACAGGCTTTCCACAACAGAGAAATTCTTTAATTAAATTAAAAGAAGGAAGTGAGGAATAATTTTCTCCAATTGAAAACAGGTAAGTAATTTAGGTAGGCTAAATGCAATGACCAGAACTGGAATTTATAAGGCAAACAAGGATTAAACACTGTGCTGTTACCAAACATTCCTTGGATTCCTTTGAAGCCACAAGGGACAGATTGTCAGTTTTGTATCTCCTCTGTTTGACTGGGGCCGTGTCTACAAGGGGACTTGTTGCTTCCATGTCAGACTAGAAGGACCCAAAAGCCTATCCACTTTTTTCAGCTATAAAAGACAGTGGTTTGGTTCCCACTTTATTTGCCAGCATTTCTTCCTTTGGCACCCATGTTTTTCTGGATGTCTCCTCTCCATCATTGTCAATGACCCACTCTGGTAGTATGCCTCACACTTTCAGATTTATCATCAGTTTCCTGCCATTTATGCACCCTATTTGAAATACAAGGATTTCTCATCTTGAGTCAGCTGTTGAGTTCTTGTGAACAGAGACTAATTTACCAGAGAAGAAAGATTACTTCTGACTTCACTCATACCAACAAAAATGGAAGAATGTTTCCTGGTTGTGGGCAATGCATCTGGACTAAAACCCCTCTCTTATATTTCACTTGGTGTTAACTTTAAGAAAAGTCAAACATTCTTAGGCCAGAATATTACAGTTTCTGAGAACATAATAATAGAGGGAATTCCATATTTTGTGACTTAAAATTATAAACATACTAAAATTTGCATCATAAGGCAGTGGACCAGTTATATGGATTGTGCAGCAATGGAAAACTGGTAAGAAGGAGGAGTTGCCCATCAACTGGTATGGTCAGATGGGTTCTTCCATTATGCTATTTGTGAAGTGTGATACTCTCTTCTTTGTTGCATTGCCTGATTGCTATGATGATTTTATTAGCAGCACTCCCTTGTTTTAGGATTTTTGATCTGCACTGTTCAAAGTCACTCACCAGTTGCAGTGGTTCATAGGTGAAAATGGCTATTTTCTGTGTAGCTTCATTATACCCAAACTGCTCATGTAGTTCTCAATTAGCCTTTTATGCCAGCTCAGGGTTTTACTCCTCACTACAAAATTAATGAGTAGAACAAGTCACAAGGACAAATGTGGGGATTCAGGTATAATTAACAGAAACAATGCCACAATATCAGTCTTTTTCCTGACATTTTCTGTATCTTAACCTCCTATAGAGGCTCCCATTGCCTCTGGTGGTACTGGCTCTTGATTATTCCTCATACCATTCCTCTGAATCATGGAGCAAATTATTCAGAAACTCTTGATCAGAGTGCTACCATTTATCCTTCTGCTTCCACACTGAATAACTAAAATTTTCAGTTAGGGAAAATGAAAGGAACAAAGCAAGTGTTTCATGGATGTTAAAAGAAAGAAGATCCTAATGCTCAGAGCTCCTGATAACCATCACACAGCTTTGTGACACCAAATCAGTAGGCAGAATGAAATTTTCAAATAAGAAAAGGAATATTGTCCTTGAAAGCTCAACATATCAACGTGTATATGTGGTGAAGAGCTATGTCAGATTCCTATATTCTGAATGTCCCATTGAGTACAAATGAAGTGAAACACTCGTAAGAAGCATCTGAGAGGCCCACATTTTAGTATCTGCTAATAAAATTCTCCCACAGTGCCTTTTTCATAAACAGAAAATCAAAACTGCACATATGCTTGCACACATGTATGCATTCATGCCTGTGAATTGGTCACAAAAATAGGATATACCCTCATATATATACAAATGTGTGAATTATGTATAAGTTGCAGGCATTCATTATATTTTTGGTTGGATGCTTTTATGCATGTGATAGCAAAAACATTCCTTAAAGCTGTACTGCTATGCTAGTAGGCACTGTGTCAAGACCAAACAAAGAGCCAGTTTAGTAGTTCTGCTCTGTAAGTTGGAGTGTACAGAAGCTTCCCCATTTTCCTCCACAGGTGAATTTTGTGGATCTACCCTCCCTCTGCGTTCTGTGGCTCCTTATTAGTTACAGTATCGAGGACTCAAACTCTTAAATGATTGCCATTTTACCCTAGGAGATCATGGAAACCTGGCAGCAAGATGCTTGGCTAGCTGCACCACAGAAAAAACATACTGCTGTGTTTTAGAAACTCAGTGTTATAACACAGCAACTATATCACAGGGCTTTTTTTACATCTTTCCAAATCCTACACTGTTTATAACATTGGCATGATAAATATGTCTGAAAAAGTAAGGTTTGAAAAGTGCTTCCCTGGTGCCAGTTAACTGTTAGAAGGATGCCCAGACCACTGTGGGAAGGGATTTAAACACTTAGTGTCCTCTTAGTCCAATTTCATTCAGCAAATGGATGTTCCTCTAATTAGTTATAGTTCAGAAACTGTTTCAGCTACATTCAGCCAACAACATATTCAAGAATGTCTGTGACCAGGATTTGTTCAAGTAGCAAGGCCATGCCTTCAGACATATGTTCCTCCAAAGACTACCCTTGGAATAACAACTTGTTTCCATCCTATGTTTCACAGACTAATTACAATGACACTTTATATTCTAAAGGAGATTTCAGGGATGGTTCTACAATGCTGACTACCATACTTATATTTCTGCCCCATCTATCTGTATGCATTTGTCAGCTATGATCTTCCTGCTTGAGTGTAAAATCTCCTTTTCACTTTGTAGTAAGGCAGAGCAGGAACTGGACCTGTCTGGGTGAGCTTCTGGCTACAACGCATAAATAATAGTCATTCTCCATATATTTTCCACTCAGTGAACAAATACCTAATACACTGACTATTTTCATCCAACATTTAACTGACCAAAGTTCAAGTAAGATACTTGAAATTGCAAAGTAATTACTTCATCTGTCAGTCTACCTGATCATCTAGAAATACCATGCTAGAAATTGTCTTTCGTCTGTCCCTTTTTGTGCCAGGTTTGGACTAGCCTTTGTTACTTTTCTCCGAAGCCTCTTTGTTGTACATGTTGTTGGGTATTTTCCTTGTTTAGGCAAAAGTGTACAGAGAAGAGGCTGTTCAGTAGTTGCTGTTTTTTTCAATACGGCCACTTCCTTTTCCACAGACACAAAGTAGCTCTGTTTGCAGTAGAGCATTTCTGGTGGACCAAATGATTGCTCTAACAGACTTAGCTTTTGGCAGTAAGTGTATACTATTCCTAATGCCTGCTGTCCTTTCAAATACAAGTCATACATATACATATGTATGTATTTTAAATATAATTTCTATATGCAGACTAAGCTCTTGGGAGATGTATTTTCAGTATCTAAATAAAACATATTTTTAAATGTAAATATCTTGCTTTAAAACCTAAATTTCAGAGAGCTCCACAAAGCTGTAAACGTGCTTTAATTTCCATTTCAAAATGCAGTTCATAAGCCATCATATTCTCCAAATTCAGATTCTTCCTTTAATTTCTTTTGCAAGGACCATGAGGTATCAACACAAATAACAGTTAAATCTGAAGGCCTACTTCAGTAAAGTATTTAAGTGCTAGTATTCAGCTGAATACTTAAAGACATGACTAACTTTAAGTGAGGTTTAGAGCTAGCCAGGTGCTTACACCCCATGATCAAAGAAAAATGCTTTGCTCTCTGAGCAACATCTCAGAATGGTTGATCCAGCTGGTAGAAAATAAACTTCTTAATTCCCATTGGAATTGTAAATTGTTAGTGACAGAGGATCTTTTTCCTATATAAATCTATGAAGTACTTACAACGTTGTTAGTGCTCTAAAAATAGAGATTATCATAATTATGAACAACCATAGTGCCAGTTTTCATAAATATGCTATCAGAATATGTTCAGTAGAGACCACAACTGAGCACATATGCGCTTTAAGTTTTGATAAATAGGGTCTGAAAACTTCCCCAACGGCACTTACCTTCATATATTCCAAGTGCAGATTTTTTTTCACCAGGGTTCAGAAATTTGAGGTTATCTTTTATCTTTCGTGTACTTAGGTTCCCTTTAGACCTGATTCTGATTGAAATTGAAAGAATACAATTAACATCAACAAGGCTTTTCTTTAAATATTCCTGCTGAGATCTGAAAAGGAGATGACAAACCACATGCAACAAAAATTATTCTCATGCTGTTGAAAGTCCAGTTTTACTGCCTGGTGAACTTCCATGCTGTTTAATGCACATTTTCTTGGTCTCCTGTAATCCCATAGCAGGAACTTCCCGTCCCAAAACCAAAGGAGACTTGTGCATTACCGGTGCTAGCCACATACATTAACAGACAATTTTTAATATTTAAATAGAAAAAGGTTACATACTACTCTCAGTCTTTAATTATAGTCTTCCATATCAGGAGCCATGATTTTTTAAATTTTTTTTTTTAAATCTAGCATCACAGATTGAAAGTCAAGCTAATATCTAGTTCAGCAACTGCTACTGCAAGAATAGCTAGAGTAACGCAGACTCTATAGAGTGCATGCAGTAACAGAGGCACAGCTGATAACCACTGTTTCCTAGATTAACTGATCACAGGAAAGCAATGCTTTATTTGCATGCATGAGAAAGACTGAGTTTGGTTTTTATGAATTCATATACAGCCATGCGGGAAGCATGTGGTCATATTTTTTAAGGACTGGTATTTGTTTTCTCATTATTAGGTAAGTTGTTGGACAGTAAAAAGAAGCCCAATAGCAAAGGGGAAATTAAAGAAATCTGTGGAGAAAAGACAGCCCTGCCCAGGAAAAGTTGCTGAAAGCATTTATTTTCAATCTTATTCCAATAATGTTCTGTTTAGCTTTTCAAGTGTGCTCTCCATAGCTGTGTATGTTCCTGCCGTCTGTTCAGAGATGAAGTTACTTTTCAATTTTGTTTTTACTCATCTTTTTTTTTTAAATAGATGTTACTCTTATGTGAGTGAATTGTGAGTGGCAGAAGTAGAATGGATCAGAAAGAAAGTAGTCTCTTAACTTGAGATTTCCTGAACTTTTAGTCTCTCTGTTAGTCAGGAATCGTCAACAACATGAAATGCATGTTAACACTTCTATTTTGAGATGGTGCTCATTATTTCTGAGTGTATATTAAAAATGAGGACCACAACAGAATTCTTACTGCAAAATTTTTCTTCTGTTTTTCCTAGACTCTGTGTACTCCTTTCATACGTTGACTTCATTATACTAAAATGGTTTTCTTCTTCATAGCAAAATGTTCCATCTTTATAGCAAAGTGTAGCCATCAAATTAGCTTATTTTAACTTTATATATCTTGATGAAAAAGAAGAAGAGATGGAAAAACAAGGTAAGTCTTTTGTAACTTTAAATGCACCTATCCTCTATTGCAGATATTATCACTAGTACTTAAAGATAGACAGTTCAGAGCTTCAACATTAAAACAGAAATGTTCAAAGGAATTGTGGAGAATAGTTAATAATTTTCAAAATATTTTGTTTCTAAAATAGACAACGTTTCAGAAGGATCTTAAAAACCATAAGTTTTGTTTGCAAACAGAGGGAGAAAATATCTTCTGCATTTTTAAAAGAAAAATAAAACACCTCCACAGATTTTATCCGGGCTTTTCTACAGTTTTGGCTAAGCAATAATGAAAAAACCTCTACAATTATGGCTAGGTACTGCCTGTAGGGTTAAAAGGAAAGCATATTATATACCAAATCTATCACAAGAAATGAGACAAACACGTTTTTCTCATAAATTTCTTCTGTCCCATTCCTATCCTTATTTTTATGTTGACTTTCCTTCAATTAATAGCTTAAATCAGACTGTAACCCACTAGAAAATGTCATATTTTTAGCTCACTGTTGAAGTTTCCAGAACAATTTGTAATCCTGCAACAATAATAAAGCACCGGATAACTTTTATTTTCTAAAATTTTGTCTGGAAATTTGATGGAAAGAATCCTTTCTGACATTTCTGAAATTCTCAGTTTTAACCAGTGACAGTTACTTTGTTCAAGTTTAGTTCTTTTTGCCACTGATATCACAGAAAAAAAACAGACGAATGAAAATGCTGTGGAGAGCAAAAGTAACCAAACCGCCAGGGCTTTTTATGAACTCTGCTTGAGTTTTGCATTATGTTTCAGTTCTCTGAATTTTTTCTTACCACTGTATCTGTAATTACTAGTAAGAAGGAACCGTAGTACTGTTTATTACAAGTATCGAGTGCATCTGAACAAATGCAATATGTTTTCTTTTCAAGACTTTTGGTGTATGTTTTAATTTTGGTCCATCTATATTTTTATCCCCTTGGCTTGACTTTGAGCAAAATGAAAGGGTAAAAGTGGCATTCAGCTGGTACTGTCAAATCAGGTTATATTCGAATTTTGCAAATTTTCACCTAAGTTCATAAAACTCCAACTTCATCCCCAACCCACTTTTGACTCAATTCAGATTCTTAAAAGTTTGCAAATATACCTCTACCAGAGAGGAACCTGATCCATATTGTCAAATTAAGACATAACTTTGGCTTTGGGCTTTCCTGTGAAGGATGCACTCTGCTCTACTGCTGGGCTTCCTAATTTCAGAGTCCAGTTCTAAACTGGAATCAGACCAAGATCAAATTTACAGGTCTTTGTGACTGCGAAGATTAACCTTCGGTTTTAGAATCTGGCTCAAAATTATAAAAGCATAGATATTAGAGAAGAGAGAGACATGTTAAGCAATATGCTCCATCTTCTGCCAAAATGTTGTTGTTTCTACACTATATTTTCCAGAGCTCTATGGAAGTTCTTTTTAAATGACTCAGACAATAAGGTTCCTGTTTTCCCCTTGGGAAGCTATTCAATAGTCTAATAGATTGCTGCAATTAAGTGATGTTTTCCTTATAAGCAGTCTAAATTTGTTTTGCTTTACTTCATCAAGTAGCGCTGGTTACTTGCCCTGTGAATATACATATGAATATATCATGCACAAGGGTCATTATTAAATGTTACCATTCCCCCTGCCTGTTTACCATGTTTTATGTCTGCATGCCAAGAACACCACACTCTACAAATAATAAACAGAACAATAGCTAATATTCCCTACAGGTAAGGGTATCCCATATGTCCCCACATTATTCTCATACAAAGTTAGCTTTAAGTTTTTCCTAATGAAAGACAAGGGATTTAGTTCTGCACCTCACTAATTTTGAAAACAAAACAAAACAAACAAAGAAACAAAACCAATAAGAGGCAATCTATTACGTTTTGGAGTGAGGAATTAGATCTGACCTACTAGTTTTACAGTTTCCCATGGGACTGTGTAGAGTGCAACTGCTTATCACACTTAATTCTCTGTGGCCTTTACTAGCCCTCAAATTAGGGACACAGGCTATTCCTGGAACAGGGCTTTTCATCAGACTGCTGTTTATATGGATGGAGTCCAGATGTCCTCCAGAATATGACATTCGAGCGGTTTAAGAAGTTACTGTCCTCAATTCTTCAGTGTTACTCTCCTGTGCAACTTGTTACTCTTTCGGACAGCAGACTTGTTAATCAATTTCAGTGCATCCTTCTTTAAAGCACTGCTACCCGACAACACAGCTGGTTACATTCAGGTCAACAAGATGTTTTTACAAATAAGTAAGTAACACTGCCTGGAGGAAGCTTTTACAAGCACAAACAGTGGACTCCAAACAAACAATCTCTCAACATTTGGGAGCAAGTAAAATGTCTTATCAGAGATGCATCCTAGGATTAAACACAGAATGACTCGGGGGTTAGTGTTCTTGACTTCAGGTTTGTTAACTATATTAGTACTTACAGTTCCCCCTCAAATTAACAGAGAATTTTGCAGAGTAATCATGCAGCATATTCATTGGCTTTGTCTAACCATGTTCTGTGTTATTTCTATGGTAGACATTTTTGTCCTTCCACAAGGCAAAGGTGCAGTTGTGTGAACACGTGTAAAACCTAGAAAGCATAGTGAAGCCTAATCTAGTGAAACTTAGTCTGGACTGAGAGCTAGTCTGGCCTCGAGCAAGTTGATAAGTACCTTATTAGTGCAGTGAGACAATAAATACAAATCTCTTAAAACCCAGGAATTTTTTCTCCCATAGTCCAATCTATTTTGCCCAGCATACTTGCAAACAAAAAACAGTGGGTGAGGGTCTATGGTTAGATGCAGAGTAAAAAAGTGATTCTCCCTTTATCTTTTGGGAAGTCTCCGAAACAGACTTCATTTTGCATTGGCCATACTCGGTTCTCACTTCTGAATGGTTTCAGAGTCAGACCCAGGCAACCAAGAGAGCAATAAGAAACAGGGGCAAGGAAGGAGCTGCTGATACATCACAGCACATTGCTCATGAGAACTTCTGTTTGTTTAATTCATGATCCTGGGGATTTGCTGAAACTACTATTAAGGCATCACTCCCAAACATTGTGTGGAGAAGAATCTTACCTTAGACAAGATCTCTGTCTGGTGGAATATTTTCATCCAGCTCTAAGGAGGCAGAATGGCACCTGCCACTGGCAACTCAGAGGACATGAGATGTTTCTTCAGGAAAGGGGCTTCAACATTCTAGAAATGACAAGATTTGGGCTGGTTTTCTTCACTAGAAAGGGGCAATACCTTTCACAACTCTTTTCTTCCACCTTAAATACAACGGAAGGAATAAATAGGTACAAGAGCAATGCATTAAGAAGTTGTTTATGACCCATTCAAGCATTCCCTGCTTTAGGTACTTTTTGTCTGGTTCAATTCAATGAAATTGAAGACTGTGCGCCTTAGTGATAAGCAGCAAAACTATATGAGACCAGCAAACAAACATGCTAACTGTGATGCATTTCAGTTCAGTATGCAGAAAATCATTTCACATATGTGAAAGTTCACCTGAGGCAGAGCTAAGCATAGAGGGTAGGCCCCTTGTTTACTTTTTCAGAAAGAACATGCTAAAAGCCATGTGCTTGACTTGGCTGGCTCTATCCAAAAGCTTTGCTGCTTCCATAGTCAGCAACAGCAAGTGGGAACAGTGATGCTAAACTTTCTGCACTATGTCACAGCTGTACAAGGCATAGACAAACAGATTTTGGTCACATTGTAGCTACTGGTCGACAGAGGACATAAAAATTCCTTTTACTGACAATTTCAGCTTAATAAAGTCTGCAACTGCAAAGTTTTTGAGAAGCCTGTGTTCAAAGCTTCCCTTTGACCCTGGCATCAAACACAGCATGTGCTCATGCAAGGGAAGGTTGTACCACAAGAACATGCCCATGATCCATGAGAAATCCATGAAGCTATCCTGACTACATGTACATTTATAAAGACAGAAATTAGCTCATTAAAATACTGTGCCAGAATTGTTCATACATATAGCTGCAAAACCTGGCAAGTATTGTCTCACATAGAAATCCTAGGTAGGAGAGTGAATGACTGAAGGAAGGAGAAAAAAACAGAGAAGGGTAAATATTTCTCATGGCATAACAACAAAATATTCAATTGCAGGCCTGAGCCATCGATTGGCCTGAACTTTAAACAAACACCTCTGCCAGCTGAATACTGGCCAAGTGGCAAGTGGCAACCTCTCTGCAGCCTGATATATACCCAAATGAAAAGGTTTTGGGTGCCAGATACCAGGAAGCCAGTGCTTTTAACACCACCACCCCATAATTTATAGCATTTTGGTTTGTGCTACTGCAGTTAAGGGTCTGTTAATGTTTGTCTTCTGAATGTTAATTCTCAAGGGTTTATAATTTGGCCATTAACATGCTCTCAGTATCAAAACCTCGTCACACACAATGGCTAGCCAAGAACAGTTTTTAGGTAATTTTTTTAGGAAGAATGTTAGTTGGTTTCCAAAACATGAGAAAGGAAGGAAAGAAGGCAGGAAGGAATGACTAGTTAAAATAGTTAAAGATTATAATTTCTTGTGTGCTTGATGACTTGAAATGGCTTGTATTTTAAAACATGAATTATTGCTATGAGGTGATATTATTTTTCTTGCTTTAGAACTCTTTTTAAGATGAAGCCTTTTGCAGGAACCTAACCTTTCAAGTGATTTTTGAATGGCAATTGTTTAAAAAACTCTCAGCCTCTCAAAATGCCCATAGCTGCACATGGATGCAGAAGGTATGGTAGTGAATCCCACCACTATAATTTTAAAAATGCAATTAATAAGAACAAGAAAGGAAAACACATATGTAGGAATGTTTTCTATCAGTTTACAGCCCACACTGTCAAAGCACTTTGAGCTCTGAAGTACATAGTGCCTCTGCGTCCTTTTGTGGCTGGATAAAATAAAGGAGTTCGAGCATAGACGGTACCTGTTCAGCTACAATGCAATGACATGTTTCTTCATTTTAATCAAGCTACAGCACAAAGAACAATATCTATGGATACCCAGGAGTACCATAGTGGCCCGTACAACCCACTTTAGATCTCTGTGCCTCACTGTACTCCCAGGGATGCTGATAGGATGTCAGAGATGGAAATCCTAAGCTAAAATCAATCCCAAAACTACAGTGACTCTTGACTTTTCACTTGAGCAAAAGTAAAAACTTCAGGAATAATTTCAGCTTCTTGCAATTGGCTTCAAGCTAATAAGTGTTGATTAGCCATGCATTTTAGCAGGATTTTTGGTTAGGATGATTCTCAATATTTCTCAGAATGAAGTCCATACTCCTGAAATCTGAAGCTGTTACTGTCATTTGAAACAAGGACACACTGTTCAGTTCCTTTTTACTTCTACCATATTAACCTACACAGGGACTGCCATAAGGTGCATAGAGCTCACTAATAAAACTCTATTTACATAAATATATACAACTACTATGTTGTAAACACCAAGTATTTAAAGGTTCCCTATATAAGGTAACAGCTTATTAGTTTCTAATTGAAGCTTTACACCACTGAACAGAACAAACGAACACTGTGGTTTGCATTTTCTGGTATTGCCTGTTAAGCACCTCTCAAGGTACATGTCTGGTTATGCTAAAAAAAATGTTTAAAATACAGGTATATGAGAACAAAACTACAGATAACCCTGACCAAAAAATCAGGTTTGACACTACCAAGTTTGGGGGAATTTTAAGCCAAGAGCCGGGTTTGGCTTTACATTCAGAGTCATTAGATAGACCATGGAGTCTCGGCAATGATTAGAAAAATAGAAGCCATTAACTGTTCACCCTCTACTGAATCATGCTGTCTAGGGTTTGGTAAAGGGAAAAGGTATTTACAGCTGCAATACACAGAAAATATTCTCATTTCATATGCACTTTATATAAATATTTTTATTAATCTAATAGGTTGAATAAACTAAATCCCCTTTCAGCATTACATTCAGTGAATTGCCAGAGGTAGAATCCTTGAAAATTGTGCACTGGTCCTTTAATGCACATGCCCCAGCTAATCTGCTCTGGGCTGCACAGACTGGCATAGATGAGATAAAGAAGAGTGCAAGAACAAAACAGTGGCCATGATAGGAGAGATCAGACATTTCTATAAGATAACATCTTTTCTTTAACATTTACAAGTACCATGAGCTGAGGGACAGAATATAAGAATGTGAGCATTTTCCTTTTTCTAGCAGGTTTGTACACTCTGCTTTTATTTTTGTTTGTTTGTTGAGTTTGGGGTTTTGTTTTTTTCTTCCTTGACCACATTATGAAAGTTCCTTTTTGTTGGCTTTCATGTTTGGCCCACAATCTGGACCTAAGTGGTCAGCCAGTCAGGATGCTGTAGGAAATACATTGGCCCGAAGATTATGACTTGGCAACACAGGCAAACTGATTGCATCCCCTGAGGCTTTTACTGTAATGTTCTGTGGATATATTGTTCAGGATTCAATCACTAATAACTTATGACCACTCTGACCAGTGTCAATTCTAGAAGCTGAATAATTGCTTGTTCCAAGATCTTTGTACAAAAAGAGGACTAAGAAACAAGGTGTAGTTTGACAGCTATTTTGTGTTGTATTGTGTTATTTTAGCTATAAGAATGAGATTATTACCTTCAAATAAGTTACTTCTAGAAGTAAATGGGCTTTTGGAGAAAGAAGTATCAAGGAAAGCATTATATCTGACTATATCCTTACCAGGATTTTAAAATCAATAGTTGTAACCGTCTATCTAAAGAAGGTCTCTGTCAAGATTGCCACTTGAAGAATAAAGTATGCCAAATGATGGCAAGTCTAACGTCTTACAATAAAGACAGTGAAGGAGAAAGAGACATCTTTAAATTTTAACTTCATGGAAGCAGTGTAAATACACCTTTTCTTCTGGCTTTTTTTAGCTTTTTTATAAAAATTGACAACTGCATTGCCTATTTTGGATATTATAAATGAATGCTTTTATTTACATTTTACTTGACTTGAGTTCACTGTGATTTAAGGTAGCTGGTAAAACAAGGTGTTCCAAGTGTGGTGACTGTGAAACCTTTACAAGTGCTCCACATCCAGATCACACAAAATTTGCAGTTGGAAATAATATCTTTTGACAGATAGCTAGAAAAGGTGGACAAACTTGCCTCTAGCCTGAAGAAGATTTTAGCTGCGTGAAAGCCTGTTTGCTTTACCCAGCTATAACAGCCGGTCTAATAAAAGATTCTACTTTTATCTGCAAACCTGGCTTGACCAGCATTCTTTGACCATGAAGGCAAACAACAGATAGCAACATAACCACTGGCTGCCCAGGAAGGCCCCAGAGGACCCAAAAGAAAGCACTGTGTGCCCCACAGAAGCTGTATGAGACAGATTGAGCACTTAAGGGTCAGAAGAAGTCTCTTCCAGTGGCTGATGATAACATGGAGGAAGGTAAAGATAGCATGACTGAATCCAGAAATTTTCCTTGAACAGCAAAAGGTGGGACATAACTCCAGTTACCTTTGACAGGTTATACCCAGTAATATTGCAGGATCCACAGCCAGTGGACTGTAGTTTTAGCTTCACACCAATCAAACCATACTGATTTGAGATGTGCAAAGAAATATTCAGAATGCCAGGCAGAACATGTGAATAGGAAAAGAATCAAAATGTGGGTTTCAATTTAAACAAGAAGGTAATGTATTCTTCATGAGACAAACCACAAGTTTTGACACAATGTCTTTCTCAGACTGCCTTTCAAGGCAGCAGTCATTCTGGTTACGTTAAATTACTCTTAAGTGGAGGCCCAGATGTATGTTTATCATCTTCGTATAAAACCAGACTTCCTTGAAAATAAAAAGATAGTTTTGCCTTTAGCTATTTTTTCTGACCAAACATTGGTAGTAATGTTTGAATAAGTTTTAAAGGAAAAACATAATATAACAATTTACTCAAAGTTTTGATTGCGGCACTTTTACTTTTGGAAAGTACATTTGCATTCTTTTCAAACTGCCGTTTTATAAAGGCTTTATAAAACATAATTGAATTTTTTTTTTTTTTATGGAAGGTGATTCAATGGCAAAGCAATTGCATTAGACGCCCACAAAATGAGAAGAATAAGAACATCTGTCAGATGACTACCATGCTCCAACACAATTGTAGTGGGGACTCTGCTGGAGAGTAGATATCTGAAATGTCTAGCCAAGAAGGATGCACATTATTCTGCTTTAGAGGGACTGCAGTGGAAACTTAGAATCCTAGTTTCTGTTGACAGCAGGAACCGTACAGAAACTCCTAGCATACATGTGAGTTTCTCTTCATAGTATGGTTCTCTGATGCACTGGACTGCTCAGAGAGAGGGATCTCATCCTATTGCAGACAACCATTACTAAGGCCCTGAAGTACTTTGAGCTCTACAGCCTGCTTTTCTGGGCTAAGTACCAAGGTTTGCCCTTTCACATTCAAGAAATTATTTGAAATCTTTTTTAAATAATAGAGAGGCTCCGGATACTTTTACAGAACACTCAGTATTTCTTTAATCATTAGCTTGTTATCCATCACTGTATTGATGTCATAACTAGATTTGTACTTAATAAGCCTGTCCAAACTTTTTTAAAATTCAACATGCTTTTATATTCTACTCATATCTCCAAACTGTTTTACTAGGAAGCATGTATTTTGCAGCCATTTTTCTTAAAAGAAATATACCTATCCACCTGAAATTAAGCAATGGATCAATTCAGGTCAGGATTGTTGGAGGTTTTTTTGGTTAAATTTGTAAGTCATGCCCACAGAAATGAATAACTCAATAAAATTGGGATGAGAAATAAGTGGAGCACATTTTACTTTAACGAGGAGGCCATCTTCTTTTTTAATGTTTCTTGTACTGGTTTGAAATTTCCGGAAGAAAACTCAAAAGACATATCAAACAGAACAGATATGTTTTGCTGTGGATTTTAAAGAGAGAGAGAGTTTCATGAAAAGTCTGGTATGTGTTTTTATACATCACATTGTTATGATGTCTTTCAACAATACTACTGAAGAGGCTGATTTCATACTATTTCCAATATATTCAAAGGCCCAGTTAAATATATTTGGTCTGATGTAAGTGTAATGTGTGCAAGGATTCTGATCTGGAATATGGCCTGCTAACAATCACCAAAGGAAAGTTTAGCCGTATCCAGTTTGCCTCAGGGATGGTGATTCTTACATATATACTGAGAAAACATTGTATGCAAACTACTGAAGTGTGGATTCAGATCATAAAATGTTGTTTTTACAAAGATTATTTTTAAGGTTAAAACAAGACTTTAAAACCAAAGATTTCCACATTGTGTTGAAATTCCTAAAAGGAGTACAAATCCTGAATAGCAGTATACATGGGTGGGACATCTATGCTTAAAGCTATGTGAAATTAATGACACCCATGTGGCTAATCTTCAGTAAAAGCAATGGACACTGTAAAATAATTCAGCAGACCTGCACAGAGGCAGGGTGCCACTTTGTTAGACATACAGATTATATTCCTTGGCACTAGAGTTAAGGGAGTGGTTATTTCATTCCTATGTATTTTATCCTGCTGGGAAAACTTCAGCATGCAAGAATAGTAAATCTATTGGTGAAAATAAATCTGATATTTTACAGCAGTTATAGTTCTGTTATTGGTTTGAACAAAAGCTGTCTGGAGTTCTTACATCCAGTGGAGATCTGCCAAATAAGAGTAAGAGACCCTGGTGCGCATCTCCAGGATATGACAAAAAGAAATCACTGGGACATAATCATAGTTGAGTATTAGTCCTTCCTCTATACAGTTTGTTCATCTGTTCTTAAACACCTACCAAAAGTGACTGAACTTTAGAAAGAGCCAATACTTCACAACATAAGCTAGTAAAATTGTCAGACTTCTTCCAAAGTTATTCCAGCCATAAAGCTTTCCTGGAGTGACATGTATTTTTTAAATCCTTTAGTGAGATCTTAAAAATGTCTGATGGAATAGTTCAGTACAAGACAGCATTCCTAACCAAAGTGCAGCGCTGGAAGTGTGTACATACTTGGTACAGCTTCAGCTCCCCACCTCGTTATGCCTCGGCAGAAGTGTGCGGGCTCTTCAGAACACATCTTGTGGTAATAACAGGAGATTCTAGTGTGACTAGTGTCACTTTATTTAATTGTGTCACTGCCTCAACAAGAGCAAAGTTAGCACAGTATCCAACTGAGTACAGAGGAGCTGTGTAGTAGCTGGGTTTTGTGTAAGGGAAGGAAATTTCTATATAAAAAAGGGAAAGATTCAGGACTATAATACTGAATTCTGTGGTGATCAAGTCCTTTAGACCCAGAGTGGAATCTGGTAGCCATACGTATTTTCTTCATTCTGTGAAAGTTCAACACATTTTGCCCAAAAGATGTTTTGTGTCATTTACATATGCTGTGGTAATTGCTTGTCCTGTAATTATATGCTTTGTTCTTTTTTTACATTTTTATTTGATATTTAGGTTCAATTCAGAGCAAAATTGCGAATGAAAACAATTTCTTGTAATCAGTATGACTTGTACTGAGAATTTGGTGCAGCACATCTGTTAAGCTTGTACTGATGGGAAATAAATCTTAGAATCATCTGAAACCACTAGGAAACCATGGGAAGTAAGAAGAAAGACTGAGGAACTGTTGAATTGGTTGAGATTGAATGAAGCTTTACTCACCCCTTGGACTAAACATTTTTTCCATTTTTTTCATCTGTACCTACCTCTGAAGAAGCTGATTTCCTGGTATTTCTGGGACACCAGAAGATGAAAACATCAGAAACCTGTTCTCATTACAACATGAGCTGTTTTTCATTTCCTTATGAGAGCGTAACCTGGAAAGAGCAGCTCATTGCCTAAAGCAATATTTTGAGTCAAAGAAATTAATGCAGAGAGAAGAGTTGTTTCTCATGATAAATGCAGCCGCTAAGAACACAAATCTTTGCTGACAGCACATGAAAATCATGGTTAAATGAGATGCGACAGAGTCACCTGATGGTGAAGTAGGGATGGACACACTCTGCAGATACTGGGTATTTCTTTACTGTACCTACTTGACATACTTTTACTGATGAGGGGTGCATATTATCACAGTGCATATGGCTCCTGGAAGTATCTCTTGGGGTTACAAGTGTGCCTTTTCCACCAGTGTTTTTCAAAATTTGCCTTCCCATTTTGTGTTCCTTGGATATAGCAATTTCTATTTTTGCAAAGCAGAAGTTAAACTGAATAGCTAAAAATAAAAAGTGTCTTCACCTCTGTATTTTTGTTACTGAACTGCTAAATGTACAGGTTAGATTTTTGGGATGATGATTTTTACTCCAATCAAATCTTAAGCATGGTTCCTGTTTTGGTTTGTTTCTTCCAATATGTGTGTCCAAGTCCTGTGGAAATCACACACAAAGAACATTCTCATTGGTTACCACAAAATTACCACAAATATATATCCTGTTCTAATTGCAGGGGAAACAGTTGTGATCTCAGATGTTTCATGTGGTAGCTGTCGGCAAACGGGAACATTTAATCGTAACCATAGTATATTTATTTCAAGTCACTTCCCTAAGTATAATGTGCTCTGAACAGATAAGTTTTGAAGTGAAAACCCAGCTACAAGCTCTTTTGGTATATAATTTAAATGTATTTTCAGTAAAGACTATTTTTGCCTTGTAAGCAGAGACAATGTTGGTCTTCCCATGTTACAATCTTACTTTTTGCTTGTGTTATGTAAATTATTAGGGAGTTTTTGGCTACTGTTGCAAAATCTAACAGACAAGCAAAAGATATTTTCCATGTTTAAACAGCATATAGGAGTCAAATTCCTCAAAGAAATCCAGATCCTCCCTGAATTAATGCTCTTGGTTTTTAAAACTTCTGGTATAAAATTTAGCTCATATAATTAATTGTTTAGGGGTTTGGGGGTTCTGTGATAGATTATTATTTTGAATATGCCCAGTTATTCACTTGTTAAATGAAAAGTTATTCTCATCCTAATGAGTTCAATTGATCTGTCCTGTGTTTACTGGTCTTTGAAAAGTTTGAGTAACTGCTCTCCATTTTTGCCACCCTTGGAACACAGTAGTAATACAAAGTTTATGGGCTAAATGAAAGTCTACTACCAAACATTTTGATGTTTCCCCCTACTATATGCTGAATCTAAGATCTTTAATAGCAAGGAATGGACTACAGCCCTTAATATAGAAAAAAAAAGAAGTATGATTACCTCCCCTCATTAAATTTCAAATCACCTCCCTAAAGCTTTGTTTATCTTAACCCAGCTAATCCTCTTGGTGCCCTCTTGGTGTTCCCATCCTGCTGTCTAAAACTACTGTGTTTGTTAGAGATAGTAGTGAACCTATTTTAGTCTTCCATCAGAGAGGAGAGAACATCCACCTGCACTGTCAGTTTGGTATTCTGAAGGGACAAAGGAAGGCAGAAACCCTTTCATTCCTCAACACCCAATGAAAATCATCTTGTGGTCAAGCCAACGTAATTGAAATATTCTGAGTTTAAATGAATTGCAGGGATGGCATTAACAGAACGTCAGCAACACCAGTAGGATCTTGGCAATGGACAGTTGGATAAATTCAAATTCATCATATGTACACAACTCTATAATCTGCATGTTTCATTGGAAGGGAAAACACTGCTTGTAATTCCTCTCATGTACGACAATTTATTTACTATTTTGATAAAAGCATAATGCTAAACACTACCAAAAAAATTGTTATAGATACAAATTGAAATATCTGACAGGTGGAACAGATTGAGTGTCAACTATCTGAATGCAGAGTACCTATAAAATACATTTTGTTGAATATTCATACAAGTCATTTTATGGCAGTGCTGGAAATAGACTAAATGCACAACATAGACTTGATGTTTTTCATTCACTTTTATAAAAAGTATCTGAGCCAATGTTAAAATGTTCAGAACACTTAGAATAAAATCTGGACCAACTACATTTTTATGGCAAAACTTTCCCTGACTTCAGTGGGATGAAAATCTCCCCCAATGTCCAAACATAATCTACAGGTAGCATCCTGGCACCTGCTCCAAAATAAAACTAACAAACTAAAAACTGCAGCCCCATCCATGGGCAGAATAAGGCATGAAGAATATTGTGTCTATTCCAAATAAACCTGGATGGGCAGTTTATGAACACGGAATTACTTTTCCTAGATAAGATTTCAGGCAGTATATTGAGGTTAAGACTAATTTATTTTCAAGAACTAACCACCAGATCTTTATTTATTCCCACTGATAAGGATATTCACTGATACCTCTATCTAAAATGCAGTCCTGCTTGTAGATCCTTGTCCTGATATGCCCTGCTGGGATATTGGCTTATATTTATTTAGAGGAAAGAGTGCTTGATGCTAAATCACCCAAACCATTTCCCTTAGCACCTTAGTGTTCAATGGAGGTCCTTCATCTATATCTTAGTGTATCTCCAGTGATTATTAGACTGTCTTTCAACTTCTTTTCACCATTTCATGAAGACCACGAACAGTGGAGTGAAATGTTGCTGGTGCAGACACCGGTGATCTTCAGAGGTGCAAACCACCTGCAGCAAAAAGCTGAACTTCACTTTCCATTAACTTCTCCAGAGGAAGGGTGGATACATGAAGCATTCAGCACATCCTGGGACTGAGCCCTAACTTCTATGTAACCTTTCACCTTTCTCCTAACAGCCTTTCAGGAGATGATGAAAACAAGCTGAGAGACAGAGTCTAATAATCACATAAAGTTACATGGAATTTCCCCTTGGACAACCACAAGGTTATACTATCCAGTGACCTAGCTGTATTTATGGAATACAGGAAGCCTTTACCTCCTTTCCTTTAGGCTTTAAAAATAAACAGTCTTACAGAAAAATACACAACTGCCACACTGTGTCTCACACCATTTTAAGGCATCTTACCTCGCAGTGTCTGCATCCAAACACGTTAGAGATGAGGAAGGGAGCCTTCTGTTTCCCTTGCTGTACCTCCTCAGGCACTGTCACCTATAGAGCACAGAAGGGGTCTGTATGAACAAAGCGTTGTTTGAGTGCTGGATTGCGAGACTTTTGGCAATATACAGTGGTTGATTGATCATTTCACAGATTTGTTTAAAAGAAGAAATTTTCAAACCACCCCAAACTTTTCAATAACAAGCTCATGCATTTCTTTAAACAGAAATGAAAGGTATCTGAGCTAATTCTGATACAGGTCAGAAATTGCCAGGCAAGACACATGGAAGTATCCAATTTCTGTGAAAAAAAGAATTCTATAACTCTTACTTTTCTCAGGGTGAAATGCCCCAAAGTAACTGCTTTCTCCAATTGTTTAAGTCCTATTCAGATTATCCAGGAGACAGGAAGTTAAGAGAGCGTATCAGGACTATTTTGCTAACATCTGTGAATGGGAACTAAAATACGCTTAACTTTATGCAAATGCAATTAAAACAGTCTGAATTTTAAATATCAAACACAATTAATGGACTACTAGAAAGCAAACTAAAGTCAAGTATTATGCCAAAATTTGATTACTTGCTTCAGGAAAATTGCAAACTGCTCACAGACAATATAAAAATGGCAAATAGTAAAGTACATCTACAAGTTATTTAAATCATGACATTAAATAATTTGGAAAAAACCACTGTAATACCAGATTACAAATAGATATGATCTAAGGATGGAATTACAGTCACATTTCTGACATCATTTCTTCCCCAGCATCTTCTGAGACTGCCAGTTACTATTAAATTTAACAGATGCTTCCAAAAACAATAATAAGGATGTCTGTGTCCATTAGGAAGCAGGTGACAATCACCCTTCTAGTTTAATGGGCTGCTAAACAATTGAAATGACAATAATGCTAAATATTTTACCTCAAATAGATTTCTGCCTACCATGTTTAGGAAGAAGTCCATTTACAGTCCCTAGAAAAATTCGAATGAGTGCTATGGTGCAGTGCCTCACAATGCCTGGGATGCAAAGTCTCCTCGAGGTAACAGTAAAACTGCAGCAATGAACTTGGTTTTTTTCTTTCTTGATGTTTAAAGAAAACAATGTCCTCATGGTTCAGGGACACAAATGAAAACCACAGCCTAAATTCAGGCTGCACTTATAGCACCACCCTGACCAGTATGTGGTTCTTTCTAAACCTTTAACTCGCAGAAGGCCACATGATCTTGGGCAGGATTTAGCTTCCAAGAGGTAGTAGTTGGTTTTAATATTGGGAGTGATTTTAGAAAGCAAGAATTTCTGACGTTCATTGAAAACTATGTGACTTTTCCAAAAACAAACACCATCACTTGTTATTCTTAAGCCAAAATAGTAAACCTGAAATATCATGACAGACCTGAGGATGATGGATAGTGTGCCTTCAACCACTATGGCAATGGGGAAGCCACATCTACATTACCTACTCCTTCCCATAACAAGGCAGGAAGGTGGCAACAGCAGGATTGCTTTACTGGTTTTCCTAGGAGGATTCTCTCTTTACCATTACACTGTCTTCTAGACTGCTGGCTGCCACCAGCTGACCCACAGATGAAGCTGTGAATCATGGAGTTTAGATCCAGATTTGAAAGAGAACCTGACCAGAATTTGAATAGGGATAGCTTTACTGTTTCACTTTGGCCCTTCCTAAATAGCTATAGGCTTTTTTTTGTATGCATAACTTATTTCTCCTTACTAAGTATTTTAATTGAGGGAGCACACAGGAAGGTACATTCTATATCCCAAACAGTTTACAGCAAACTTTTACATAAGATGCAACAAGCCCACATAACAAGAATCATAAAGGAAAGGAGTGAGGTGGAGTGTAGGAATATACTCCAAGTATAAAACATCCCTTCACTGCTCAGAATCATCCTAGCCTTCCCTTGAGCTCCTAGATAATCACGTCTCAGTAGCATTCTGCCCATTTGTGCTGCCTGTCTCTCTGTTCCTCATCCCCTTTTCCTAGGATTTTGTGCAAAACAAAGTTCCTAATACTATTCATACTCTGACCATAGATTAACCAAATATTATTGCTTGACAGAATCAGTAAAAAAAATTGAATTATCATTACATGCTTCGGCACTCTAAAGACATTCCAAAATACTGCTTAGGGTCAGTATGTTAAAGACAATAACAGATTATGTTGAAAGAGTCAAAGTCCCACTGTAGCATTGCTATATGCATGCATACAGTGTCAAATGTAAAAGGACAGATTCTGGTATCTTGGAAAACAGCTATTATGATAAGAAAGACCAGAGAAGGGAAATGAATACTGAGTGTAAATGCCAGGTGCACTATAGTGAACAAGCATGTTCTCACTATTCTACCCAGCTCACATACTCTGTATTTTGTCATGTCTTGATATTTCTACACTTACAGTCTCTAAATCCCAGAGCTGAATGTTGGCCTGTAAAAGAAGTTTTTTGTTTTCTGTCTGTAAAAATGAATGAAATGCACTGAAACCATATGGCTAATCTATTCAGTATGTTTTCGAAATGTGTTCTGGTTTTTCTTCCCTCAGTCATGGTTAGAGAGGTGTCCTTTCAGCCTAATCTCTCTCCTCCAACCAGATGTGCAAACATGCCTCTTAGAAAGCAAAACCGCTGGAATGGAATGGAATGGGAGAAGGTTAAAAACACACATCAGTTTTCAGTATCTCATGATTTTCCCTTCAATGACATACATTTGTGGATGTATTTGTGTATACAGCCTGTGTATTTATTAAACTCCCATCCTCTCACTTTACTGAAATTCCCTTTTAACCAAAGTCCCCCAGAATAAATCACTTCCTCCATTGTTTATCATTTGCCAAACTTCTTTGCAGTTCCTGCAATACTTTAAGAACTTATGGTCATTCTTGAGCACATGCACAATACATTCATACTAATATACAGGTAGTCAGACCTGTTTCTTCCCTACATTTTTTCAAGGGAAGAAACAACTTATTATCTTACTTCTGAGCTGCATGAACAATGTGCAGTAACACATTTTTTTTTCTAATATGCTTTTAATTTCAATATCTCACAATCATTTAATATTTATTTTCTTCAGCAAAATCAAAGTGAAATGGAAGACTAAAATTGTCACTGCTCACAGTTAATATTTAAAATCTTAGTCCAGTAAACCTAGCATGCAGAGCACCATACTTACTGCTTGTATGTAGGTGCATCTGCATTAGAGTCAGAAGAGTTACACCCAATGATGCCTACAATCTGTAGTATTTGTAATGCTTTCATCCATCAAATCTATTTTATCAGTGGAAGCTATTGAGAACCTAAGACTCTCTGCAGTGCTAGAATTAACTTGCTGGTCATCAGGGCATTTTTAAATTTAACTTAGATATCTCACTCTTTAGGAGATCAAAAATTTCTCCTCCTTTTCATCTATGTAACACCAGCAGTCATTTCCACTAGTTGAAATAGTTTGCAAGAATGCAACTGAGGTAGAAAGAGGTCCCTGGTTCACAGCACACCGACACAAACTTGGCAAGGCTTTAAAATGGAGAACAGAGCTTGGCCCAACAAAGCACTAACTACTTGAAGTCAATTTAGTCGTTTATTAGATTTACACTTTCAAAATGACTCTTTAGCCAGGATTTTCTACTGCTTCCTCACAACTACCTGAGATACTGTGTTAGGTTCAGCCTCAGAAAAATGTGAGCAATATATCATAGGGTTAAGACAGCTTTTGCTATTTTATATCCATGCAATCATTTTTCTGATTTATTATAAATATAAGCTTAATAATTTAGGTTCATCTGAGTATTAAGAAGTGTATCTTTCTTACCCTGCAGAATATTCCAGTACCTGTAACTTGAATATATAGAATGTAGGTAATAGGAAAACATGCTTCTCCTCCATTTCGTAATAACCCAAGCCTGTTTGTAGTATATCTAAAAACTGACTCTGGACTCATATAATGTGCTCCACTCATCTTTTTTTCCAGGATTGCCTTGAAGTTGCTTAAATTAATACAGAAATGAAATGGATACTGTATAAAGGAGGACTTCAGTATCAAAGCAAAATATAACTTTGAGCAAACATTGTAAGGATTAGTAGTCTTATTCCAAACCTCTAAAATCATAGAATCATAGAATCATAGAATCATTTAGGTTGGAAAAGACCTTCAAAATCAATGTGAATGTGGCCACTAGAATGGATGGAGCTCCTACCATCTAGGAAGGAACAGTTTCAGTGATGGCAAAATAAGGGTGGTTTATAGATTTAAAGTAACTAATTTTGAAAGTAAATATATTTTAGATATAATCTAAATATCTTCCATGTACTATAAAATTCCCTTTTATCAGGGTTCCCTGCAGCTAAAAGAATGTGATTCAAGCAGAGGCAAATGCTGAACCATATTTAGGAAGGACACTGTGCAGAAACTTAAAGGTTTTTCACTGAAACCTCTAATCCTTTTCTCTTCTCTCTGAGCAACATTGACAATGGGCAAGTTCATAATAATAGATCATTTCTGTCTGCAGATCCCACCTTCCCAAATATAGAAGTCAAACACTACCTATGAACTGTAGAAGATCTTCAGATTTGGCCTGTCTTTGACGACTAGTCTTTGACCTCTCCTGAGACAAGAAACAAGGACGCCAATTAGTTCCAGCGGTGATTGTCCTTTCTGCATCATAGTCATCTGAAGTGACATAGGAACTTGACTGAGCTCACGTATCATTAAAAATTTTTATTGTTTTCATGCTGTGCTAACTTTGGACTGTGATGTGGAGAGTAGAGGCTCCACATTCCCCTAAGAAACAACAACCATTGACCCTTTGCAATCTAAAACCCCCAGAATTCATAGTGCTATCTCCACTCAAGGAAAAATGCAAGTGAAAACTCAAGTCCTTCTGAGGACCAGGCAGCATCTTTGTCACTGACTAAAACTGTCATTGGAATGGATTCAAAATGAAGTTTGACTTGAAAAAGATAAATTCTTTGGTGAAGGCATGGAATTATTTGATGGAATTGGGTAGCCAATAAGCATATGCTTTTTAAATCTTTTACAACTTAACTGCGTCTGTCAAGAATGTGAAATTTATTGAACTTCACTGCAGGTCAGACGTGGGTACCAAACTAGCAAAAATCATTGCAACAGTGGTACAAGCAGGATGGAACATGCTGCAACACTTGGTTTTCCAGATAACTTAAAGTTTGATGCCAGTCAAATTTACTTGTACACTTTTCTGAAATAAACAGAACACAGGAGGTGCCTTCCTTTGCCAGCTCTAAAATCTTCACTTTGAAAATGATTACTGCAGATCACAGAACATGAGGAAAAAATCTTGGACTTTAGATCTGGATTCAATTTTTTGTCAACCAGAAGGACCAGAAAAACGTCTTTCTAGTAGTAAGGAGGACCTGACCTAAAAATAGCTTTTTGAGTCTTAAAAATATATGGAAATATAATATCATTTACTGCATAACAACTTTTTTCATTGGGGAGCGAACACAGAAAATTTGGCTCAAAGTAACTGGACATAATCATCTTGTGTCTTAAAAGAAAGAAAAATATGAAGCAAAGGAAAGACTGAACTTAAAGTATTCGATCTCTGTCTTCCATGAGCTGTGCTGTGAATTCTCGCAATCTGCTTTTAGTTACTGCTTTTTTATGTGATGCAGACTGCCATCTTTTACTATATTGTCCAAGTCATATGATTTGAAACAGCAATGAATAATATTGCTTGCTGGATTCTTTTATTTCCATGAATGGGTAAAGTTGCCTGTATATCCCATAGCCAGTATGTATAGTCTTAAATAGTATCACACTTTGTTTAAATACTCCACCTGCTCAGAATATAAGTATAGATAGTATAAGCAACAATGCTGGATCCTCTTCACAGAGTGCCAACAGGAGGTCCCAGTCCCAGCCTGAAATAGAGTATTTTTAGTGATGAGAAGTAAATTCAATTTCTAGAACTCATACCAGTAAGCCATTCAAAAAGGTACACGTTTTCATTCAGGTTTCTGAAATTAAGAGTCCCTTTCAATTGTAAAAGGAACAAGTGAAAAATTAAATAGGATATATTTAAATGCCCACTTAAGGAATAACTTGTATATCTGCTAGAGTGTCATTACAATGGTGTTTTTAAGTATGCAAAAGAGGTCAAACCCAAGGACCTCAGCTTGGAGGCTTTTTCTTTGAATCAGTACTTTGCGGGAACTGGCTAGGCACCAGGAGCTTGCATCTTGAAATACTAGGAAATCCCCCTACAGAACTCATGACCCCAGGACCTGTAGATCCTGTGAAATCAAATGGCTTTGAGTATATTGTAATGCTCATAAAGGACTGCTCACAGGAGACGTCATCTCTGTGCTGTGCACTCCCCCTGATTTCAGTGAGACTATCTCATGAAAGACAACAGATTTCACAGGATTCTCTTATTAGTGATTTATGTAATTCATGTAATTTGTAACTTCTATATAATTTCTAACACTTCTAATGTCATAAATGCATTAGTATTATTAGCTGTAGCAAGAGTTTCACTGAAGCAGTACAGATGTGCATATATTAAATTTTATAAAACAAGGTTTATATAAAAGAAAACGGCAGTTACCTCAGCAGTTCAAACCAAGTCTGTGCAGTCCACCAACCTCACCTGTCTGATACAAAAGTCCAAAATATAAATGAGAAAACATGAAATACGTTACCACTAACATGTGATATACAAAAAAAACCCAAAGTGAGCAGAGATGTAGCAGTGATGCAAGTGATGGGATCATTTACTGCCTGGGAATAGGTAAATCTTTTCAGCAAGACTGCATTTCAAAGCATGTAAATTGGACTCCATTTTTAGCTGGTATTTCAGAGTATTGAGAAGCATTGGTATGGCCTCTCTTCTTGTCAGTCTAGTACTAAAATCCAAATTCATTCTCTGCTATAGAGAAATAAGAGAGAGAGAGCATCCTCCTTGATTCATTCTTTATACTCTGGTGGGGGACTTCAGAACAGTGTACAGGTAAAATCCCTCGTTATTTGAAAAAAAAAGTAACTTAACAGAATCCAAATTTTTCATTTATATTTTAAAATTTTTTTTGATCTTTCATCTGTGTTTTTGATACTTTCTGTATTTACCTTATTAGGATTTGTGAGATAGGATCATACATCTTTTTTTTCAGAGAAACTGGCATGGCTGGTAAAGCACATAAAGTCAACCTTTTTGCTATATCTGCTTGAGGGTAGGGAGGCTCTACAGAGAGATCTGGACAGGCTGGATCGATGGGCCAAGGCCAATCGTATGAAGTTCAACAAGGCCAAGTGCCGGGTCCTGCACTTGGGTCACAGCAACCCCATGCAGCGCTACAGGCTTGGGGAAGAGCGGCTGGAAAGCTGCCCGGCAGAGAAAGACCTGGGGGTGCTGGTTGACAGCCGGCTGAATATGAGCCAGCAGTGTGCCCAGGTGGCCAAGAAGGCCAACGGCATCCTGACTTGTGTCAGAAATAGTGTGGGCAGCAGGAGCAGGGAGTTGATCGTCCCCCTGTACTCGGCACTGGTGAGGCCACACATGGAGTACTGTGTTCAGTTTTGGGCTCCTCACCACAAAAAAGACATTGAGTTGTTGGAACGTGTCCAGAGAAGGGCAACAAAGCTGGTGAGGGGCCTGGAGCACAAGTCCTATGAGGAGCGGCTGAGAGAACTGGGGTTGTTTAGTCTGGAGAAAAGGAGGCTGAGGGGAGACCTTATCGCTCTCTACAACTACCTGAAAGGAGGTTGTAGTAAGGTGGGTACTGGTCTCTTCTATCAAGTAACTAGTGATAGGATGAGAGGAAATGGCCTCAAGTTGCGGCAGGGGAGGTTTAGATTGGATCTTAGGAAAAATTTCTTTACTGAAAGGGTTGTCAGGTATTGGAACAGGCTGCCCAGGGAAGTGGTGGAGTCACCATCCCTGGAAGTATTCAAAAAGCGCATAGACAAGGCATTTCAGGACATGGTTTAGTGGGCATGGTTGATGGTTGGACTCAATGATCTTGAAGGTCTTTTCCAACCTAAATGATTCTATGATTCTATGATATTAGCTAGTCTAACAAAAGCTATGACTTCTCCCCACAGATCTGGATTCATTTGTATCAATAGACCTTCATGGTTACAGCAACAGTTTGATTACTAGTTTTAAAATAAGGGCACAGGATTTATTTAAAGAAATTAATGTCTAATTAAACAAATGAATGTATTTCTCTAATTCATCATGGAACATACCTTATAAGGTTTGTCTGGTGATTAGGTGTCGTGGTTTAACCCCAGTCAGCAAGTAAGCACCACACAGCCGCTCGCTCACTTCCCCTCCCCTCCCCTCCCCGGTGGTTGAGATAAGAATGGTTTAATAGAACAGAAAAGAAGAAACTAATAATGATAATGATAACACTAATAAAATGACAGCAGTAATAATAAAATGATTAGAATATACAAATGATGCGCAGTGCAATTGCTCACCACCCCGCCGATCGACACCCAGTTAGTCCCCGAGCGGCAATCCCCCCTGCCCCCACTCCCCCCAGTTTATATACTGGGCATGACCACATGGTATGGAATACCCTGTTGGCCAGTTTGGGTCAGCTGCCCTGGCTGTGTCCTGTACCAACTTCTTGTGCCCCTCCAGCTTTCTCACTGGCTGGGCTTGAGAAGCTGAAAAATCCTTGACTTTAGATTAAACACTACTTAGCAACAACTGAAAACATCAGTGTTATCAACATTCTTGGCATACTGAACTCAAAACATAGCACCGTACCAGCTACTAGGGAGACAATTAACTCTATCCCAGCTGAAACCAGGACATTAGGCCATCCTTTTTGAAAATGATCAACATTTTTACATGCGGAAATTTTCTGGGAATAAATTAGTATAAATTGCTAGGAGATTCTACAATAAAAGAATAATGCCTATTCTGCTGATCTAAACATTGATATTTGTGCAAATCAGCTGTACATGAATGAGCAGACCAGAAACACTGACAAATTCAGGGAAAACTTTCTTGTCTCAGACTGCATATTATTAAAGATGCAGAACATACAGATGCCAGCCTAAGATACCTCAGAGATTTATTTTGAACCATAGGAACACAAAACCTTTTCCAAAATGTAACCACAAGACTCAATACTCATAAAATGGCATAAGGAAAACACTAACTGCAGAATTTCCTGCATATATCCTGTTGGATATAAGCGCAATTTCAGACCTTATAGGCTATATAGACCACTCAAAATACTCAGCAGGTCAGGCATAAGCAGCATTAACTGGTTCAGAGTGACATGATTTGCCTGTGACCACAGCATCACTGACACTCACTTCATAGCCCCAGTCAAAGGCAGCAGGCAATCCACCTGCTCCGGGTCCTCAACATATTGAATAGTAGGAACCCACAGCTCAAGAATTAATGAAAGCAAGTAAAATATTTGTACAAAACATTCTTACACATAAACAAGGAGATCTGGGTCGCTGTTGAAATCAGTGACTCATCTGGATTTCTAATTTGCTGTGAAATATTCTTGGATGATATTGCATACTCAGAAAAGACATGATAGATGGGAGCATGTGTACTTTTCTGTAAATATTAATCAGGAAAACAGGACATAGTTAAGGAATTTGTTGGCTAGTAACTCCAAATTGAAAGAGAAGGAAAGACAGAGGTTATGCTTTTTTCATTGGTAAAAAAAAAAAATAATATTTGCCTAGTATTAGGAAAAAGCAGTTCTGTGATTATTGTCGGACAGCAGTTGCATTATCCTCACACATTCCCAAAAATATCAGACTCCATTTGTGTTCTGCATCTTTCACAGAGAGAGATAGAGGACTTTGTGAAGTCTCAGCCTTCTTTCTTGGGTTCTTCAGTTTTCATTGTGTGGATTTATGCTGACTGAGAGAGTCTGAACAGTGTAGCACTGCACAAGGTTTCCACTCTTTGTCTGGTCATGTCACGACATAGGAAATAAAGGACTCAATTCACTCACCAGCGTTTGTCTTACTACTTGGCAGAATTCATGTACCCAAGCTGGATGCCGTCCTGGAGCTGCAGGAGAAATGGGTGCCTATAGACGGCATGTGGGAAGCCAGAGTGCTGCGAAAGGCTCACTGCGAGACAACCAGTCACATTCTGCAAAGGGACTGAAGTCCCTGACCCATCTAACTAGCATGTACGCCAGCGCTGCCAGGACGACAGGGTTGTAAGTAGACGTAGCCGCTGAGAAAACTTTATTGGTCGAAATGAGTCAGGGGAATTTATGCTCCTAAAGTTTTAAGCAGCAGCTGCATAATCGTTTTGTGACTAAAAGAGGTACCTTGCTGCTAAATTTACACTTATAGATGTTCTTGTGAGTCCAGCTCCTCTGGTTAAATTTTGGGCCTTTGGGCCTTGAAATAATTTATTAATATCAGTGTTGCCAACACAATCCTTCTGGAACCACTGAATTACACATTTGAAGTAAATTCAATTAAACTAAAGCCCCTTTATTCCAAAAAAGAAATAGTGGAGTTCTTGAATAACTGACTGAAGCAGACACTGAAAATAATAATACTCCCAGTCAGTGGGATCATGTGTATATTCTATTTCACACAATCTTCTTTGGCTTCCAAGAAAAGACAAACTTTACATGGTAAGAAATCCCTTCATTAGGTTAGTGATTGAGAAAGCAACCCCAGTGCATTGCTGTAAGCAGCAATGTGTGAATTTTCTATTCAACACAGCAACAGTGGTCTATTTATTCGGCTTATGTGCATAATTAGTAGTAAAATTACATAGTCTTTTTTTCTTTAACATACAGTAGTTATTCTTTATGGGTCTGGATTCTGAACAAAAATATTTCCTTTAGACTGTATTTGAGTAATGCTTTCTTCAGGTGAGCTCTGGCAAATGCCATAAAAAATTATAAATCTGGAAACCTAGGAAGTATAGAAAGGGGAAGGAAATTACCTCAGTTTGGCATGAGGTACAATGTTACTTTCTTTAAATAAAATGTATCCTCTGTCCTTAGGAACCCCTTGCAGGCTAATTTAACATTTCATTGTACTCGGTCACTTACCCTTGGCTTGCCAGACACAGACAAGGCAGCTGATATTACAGTATTTGGAGTTACAAAGACCTTATGTTTACATATACTATTTTTTACTTCTTTCCGAATACATGGTTGAATGGCACCTTTCTGATTTATTCATAAATGCTCTTTTACTTACTAAAGCAAATTAGCACATAATGGAATGTGCATCACTAACAAAACTGTAGGTAAATATAGAGGATATCATACACTTGTCACCAAAACTGCAATTTAGCTGGCTGTATTACCATGTTAGCTACTTTTTTTTTCCCTCAGCTATTCTTATCTAAGCAAGGAAAAAAAACAATTTTAGAAAAAATCTGCTTGTGAACTGAAGGCCTGGAAGGAAAAGTATGCTTGATAGAGGTGAGACTTCCACTTGTGCTTTTCACATTTTAAAATGTATGATGGAAGAAGAAAAGCACTTTCAAAAGACTAAGTATGATATAAGACCTCAACATCGTATCTTTTAGTAAAGGACTTAAGAAGTTATATCTTTAAATTACGTGAGGGAAGATTAAAGCCAATTCTGGTATTTATATGCCAACAGAAAGCAGAGAATTAGAGCGTCCTTTAAACAAACACAAAGGCAGGGACTAACCAATAACAGAAAGATAAAAAAATACATTCAAATGAGCAATAAAGCAACAATTTCAATTTCTGTGTGCTTAGTTTTGATACATTCTTACATTTGTATCCTCTCGGGAGGCCAATAACTACCCTTCATTGTTTGGAGTAAAGACAGGGTAATGTTGTCCCAGACCATCTCAGACAAAACTAGACAGACTGCTTATCTATCCATTTTTCATTAAACCATCACAGGCTACGATGTACAGACAACACTGGGAACACAGTCCAGTACTTAGAAATGTGTTCTCAAAAGTTTGTGACGGGGTACTTCTCTAGCCATGCAGAGTTTAAATTCACTTCTGTAGCATACTTTTATGTAAGGACAGTAGCTTCACCTACTTAAGGGAGTAGAGAGGGTAAACGCTTTATTTACTAGGCTTTTATTAAAAAGTCCCTTTCTTAAATGTCTGACTTCTTACCTGTGAAATCTCAAATAGTGTCCATCATGCATTTCCAAAGGACAGTAGAGGTTATGAGTCAAGAAGAAGGATTTGGGCTGCAAACACCAGGTTCAAGAGGTGCCTAACGCAGGACAAAATCTATAGAAAAGAAGCTTCTTCCTTGTTTCCCATTGACTGGGTTAAATAGCCATCAAACGCACACACGCATGACCAATGTGCCCAATCCTGTCCTCTCTGATTTGGGATTCAGGCACTTCCACAGCTTGACATAGTGTCTCTGTATAGCCCTTAATGGCTTTTCATTCCATTACTTTGACCAAGGTTTGCCCAAACTGCCCAACTGTAGGATCACTGAAGAATTCCTGCATCAGGCATTCTGAATTAATCTTCCTCAAAGACCCTGACCCATCCAGCTTTCTCCTGAAGAAGAGTCTGAAAGAAAAGACAGGCAAGTAAGGGAGGCAGGCATGAATTCCATGTTGCCCAGCAGTCTGTCTTTAGAGACATTGTAGGAGACCACTTTTAATGCCATTCCTCTGCCTAGATTGAAGAGGGGCATGAACTTAGCATGTTTAGGCATTCAGGCAGGGCCCTCACCTGCAGAATATTCTAGGGATACGGCTGTTAGCAGCTCTCAAGTCAAAGCTGTCATATTTTTGCATAAATAATGAAATGTGTGGTAATAGAAGAATGACTCTAAAGCTTGTTAACTAGGACTCTTGCCCTGGCTTTTCCAGGCAGATAATGGAGCTGGCTTCCCATGCTTAGGCACCTCAGAGCTCATGCACTGTGAAGGGCCCTGGACAACTAGCCGGAGACTAAGCAATTTTAAAAGCACCTTTTTTATTGACCTCTCCTTTACTGGCAATATGTCAATGCATCAATTTGATATTAGGTGGATTGGATCTATTACTTCATAAGAAGATCCAGAAGTTACCTTTAAATTAGGATTGAAACAAATTAACAATTCCCATTCTTCTAATTACAGTCACACTCCCTAGTAATACGTCTCATGCTTAACTCTCTTCAGAAGAAAAAGTCACCTTTCTCTGAACTCCTCACTTGTCTATGCGGGTAATTAATCAGTCAAAAACACTCAAGTATAAAGTTGATCTGACAAACTCCGTTGAGAACATGTGTGCTGTAATTTCGCAGAATCCCTAGTGCAGGACAGAGTGCTGGCTAAGCCAAAAGGTTTATCAAAACACAGTGATAAATCCCAGATGTGATCTCAGCTTTTCAAGTTTTCTGTTTTGTTAATGTCTCCAAAACCACTCGTGGGATTTTTGTTGGGTGTTTTCTTTCTTCCCCCCCTTCCACAAACTCAAAGTAAATTGGTCTGGCTTCTGGTACCTGGCACAGTGGCATGCTTCCTCTCAACAACTGCAAGCCTGTCTGAAAAACAGAACAACATCTTTGAGATGGGGTGTTTATATGGGCAACATTGAGCCACTGCAGTGAATGTGTTCCCACCTTCAAAGAGACTCCAGAGCACTGCTCACCTGATGAAAGCATTAACTGTTTATGGTTGACTTGATTTACATGGAAGCAGCCAGCTCATTAGCTGAGCTGAACCCAAAGAAGTAAATGTAATGCACGTGCAGATGTTTTCCTAGCTACTTGATGTCAATGTTGCTGCAGCTTTCCTCAGGGTAAGAGTACAAAGACAGCAGTGATAAGGCTTTGCAGAATCCCCCAGCAGCTAAAGGAGAGCAAGCTGTTGAAAAGATTTACATCAGGGCTACTTAGGTCAAAGAAGTTAAATTAATGTAACCAAATCTTAGTGGTTAATATATAGGAATGCACTATGCACTGCATACAGGACTGCACTATACGCATATTTCAGAGAAGTAATAATTTAATATGACCAAGAGGTAAATGGAGGGCTTGGCATTCACATACTGCTCCCTACAATTTTTTATAAAGTTCTTTAGATTTCTATGCTACAAGTAAAGTAATCCCTAATTATTTTTATAACTAAGGCATCTCCTCTAGGAGTAGTCTTTCAAACATGAAACTCAGATAAGCTATATTTCTCTGATCACTAGAAGAAAGAAGTTCTTCCTGCTCAGTTGCTTTTCAGACACTGTTCTTTCCTTGAGTAAGAAGGTTTAAAATAATAGTCTAATGAATATTCAAACAGGTATTCACAATATGTGAAAAAAACAATTCAGCAACAAAATGAAAATGGATAAACTTTAATGAACGTGATACTAGCCTCTGTTCCTAACTAATATGGAAATTGTTTCATACTCATCACTTCTTAAATGTGAAAGCTATTTTCTGCTATCTTTCACTCACAATCCTAATTAAAATTGCACCTCAACATCGTTTCTCAGCTAGAAAGCTTAATAGGAGCTCCCTATTATGGTTGCTTTTCTTGGCTTGTTATCAAATCCTCACCACAGTCATAACAGCTAAAGATTAATCAACCTGCTTTTCCTCAGTTCATTAATTTAGCTACTTTGCTCATATACTGTCTATGTGGAATCTGAGGGTCTTTTATTCCTACTGCAAAAGATGATATAATTTGATCTTTAGTTAAGCATATGTTTAGAGTATGACATCTTCACTAGTCTATAAGAGAATGCCTCACTCATCACTTTACTTTTGCTTCTTATATTCTTATATTCTTTTTGAGATTATTCTGCTTTCTAATACTTGTCTCACATATTGGGACACTGGAAATACCCACGGTCTTCCCTCTCCTTTTTGTCATCTATTTATACACCTTTGCATCTTCCTATCTCCTAGATTAGTATTATGTTTATCTTAGATTTGTAAACCAATTTTTCCCACCATTGTCCTTTTATGGATTTAGAAGACAATATAGTGAACAAGAAACAAAGTGAAAAAGGCAATGTGAATGGTGTTTGTATACGCATATGTTTAAGTATATTTAGTTATAACCATGCACTAAATTCAGTGGCTTCTGTTTCTGTCTGGAGATCATTATATGCTTGTTTACTTATGAAGTTGGGCAGGGAATGAGAATTTCACTTGCAAAGTTCACCACTTGCACAAGAATTTCTATCTATGAATATCCAGCATTAAGAAAACAAAAATCAGAATGGGTAGATGGTTAAGGAAGGAGATGGCAAGCTTGAGAAAAGAAAGAACAGAGCATGTCTATGATTTGTGGTAAGCACTGTATACCCAAAGGCCTTGTCCTCCCACTTTAGAGACAAGCAATTTTTAAAAAGTCAATGTCAGTTATTCATTTCCAGTGGCAGGAGAATACGGTGCCCAGGTAAAAAACACTTTAGACCCTGAATTTCAATTCCCAAATTGGCTATTCAACTGTAGCCTTATAACTACTTTTCAGATTTTACATTCACTGCCTTTAGTCAGTGGTCTGATGGTCATAATAGGCTACTGTGCAGTTCTACATGAGAAACCATATGCTTTTCCCTGACAAATGCTCTTCCAGTCCTGGATGCTCAACATAAGTATTTTATATTATCAAATTCCAAGAAAGGAAACGTCATTTTCCAGTGTTCATACATAGTCACTGTGCTATGTCTCTTATCATAGTGGAGACTCTTTCATTTCTGGAAGAAAGTTTACTCAGGGTCTAACCTACATAGATAAATTCCTCAATTTTAGAAAAATAAGTCAATATATATAATAAGGTGATTAAACTTACCGCTAGTTATTTATGCCAGGCAGTAGTAAGAAATACCTATGTCTTCATCTTCACACTCCAGCTTGAATTTGTAAGCACATGATTTGCTGACCTGTTTCAATGTGTCGCAGAATCTTCACAGGTCATTTTGGTACTTGAGATCCTTAAGGTAAAGCCAAAACTAACTTCTTCACTCAGCTTATAGCATTTATTACATCAGTAGTAAGTGCGATAGCAGAAAGCCTTTACCACACTTCATAGCATCTAAGCTGAGCAAAGGGCAGGGGGGGAGCTGTAGAAGCAGCATTAGCTCTGTCCTAGTGCAGATTCCTCTGAAAATTTAAAGTTCTTTTTCCTGTCTAGATTTTACTAGCTATGATAGATTTGCTGGTAAAGTTCCGCTATGATAGCTTTACTGGTAAAGTTCCTTTTACCAGCTATTAAAAAGTGGCTCTACCTGAAAAGAAAATGTGGACTGAATTTTCTGCTTCTATAATTTTGGAGACGGGCCCCTGTCAGTGCTATAGGTCTAATATCAGATGGATCAGAACTACTGTATATGCAGGGCGGACATACTCTGCGGGTGTGTAGAGGATTCCTATATTGCACATACATTTGCTGCAGTCCCTCTGAACCATCTCCCACGGCATTGCAGAAGCCATCAGTTAATGTCTTATGTTCTTTGGCAAGGCCAATACTTAAGTCCTTCTGGGTGGGCACTGGCTGAACCAGCCTCCTATTTCTCAGCATCTGACATAAAAGATCTGCAAATAGGGAATCTCTGGCATTTCTCTAGGGTAGAAGAGATCAGGTATTTCTTCAAGAGGAGATACAGGGACTTTCTCTGATGTCACTCAGTCTGGAGTAAATCCAGAGAATAACAATTGGTACAATTCTATCTAAATGTGAGGAATACTGTCTATTATTCTAAACTGTAATGTATTTGCAAAGTTAGTTAAGCCTCTTCCATATTCCTCCCCCTATCTTTTCTGATGTCTATCTAAATATTCATGCAAGCTGAAAAAAAAATCCAGATAGCTCATTCATTTTCTTTGTTTTCCTGTAGTGAATATCAGTGTTCAACTTCTCATTTTCCCACACTTCATGATAGACTTGCACAATAGCATTCTAAATTAAGAACTTTGCACAAAGTCAGTTTTTACAAATGTTATTTTGTTGGCTAGTCCAACACCTGGGAGTGAAGCATTTTGTTAAAGACTTTCTAAATACAGACTGCTTTATTCATTCTTTTTTTTTAAAGTTAAGGGAAGGAGAGAGTTGGAAACATTTTGCTGCCAGAAATAATGAATAATTTAAGACTCCATTAACAATTAAGAATAATGCATTTTTCTCCTCAAAGAGTCTGACCTGGGTACATTGAAGGAGGCGTATTGGAGAAGCTGTGTATTAATTAGGCTGATCCTGAAAATCTGGATGATCCTGATACTCCTTTCCTTCTTACCCACTTTACTGTAAGGTAACAGTACCACTGGTCTCTTCTGATTTACACTGCTCTGCCTTGGAGGAATACCAGGGCTGAGAAAATGGGGCACTGAAGAAAAGGTGAGGTGGCTTTTAAAGCTAAAAAGAAGAAGGAAAGGAAAATCTGAGTGTCTCCCGTAAGAGAAAAGTACACTTAAATATGATCAATAAGGAAGAAGCAGGAGGAGTGCCAGACTATCCTTCTGCCCACCCCTTAACCAACTACCTAGACTTCTTCAGCTCTCACCCATGCTGCCTGTCTGTCCAATTGCCTTTTGAATACCCGACAGTTATGGTTGTCTTGCTCTTGGATAACTTTCAGCCACAGAAGAGCTCAAGCATGTGTGGGAATTCTGTGATTACAGAGTTTGTCAGAGAACCTACCTTTTTGCCACAAAGTCCGGCTCCAAAAAGTAAGTTTTGACATATGTGCCACACGCATGCTCACAGTCTTTCTCTCTTACTCTCTGACTAATCCTTCTTCCACATATAGCTGTGGAGGAAAAATATTAAAAATATGAACCAAATGTATACTGATATGATAGAATGTTTAAATATTTAAAATGCTGTCTGCAAAATTTATTTTCAAAAAAAAGCATGATGCAAAAATATTTTTCATGGGAAAGAAAATCAGTATTTCATCCAGAAAATCACTGGCAAATGGCAATATAATTCAAAAGAACAACTGTGCTAAAATTGAAAATCCAAACCTCTGTTCTAGTTCTGCTTCCCTATATAGTCCCATTTATCTTATCCATTTACAGGACTGTGGCTAGCACTCATTCATTATGCTGCAAAACAGGGAAAATCCTTGCATTAGTTAGAAACCTCCATACCTGCTTTACTGATGGTATTTCTCATCTCTCCCTAATAACTCCGAGGTTGGCATGCTGGTGAGATTAGAAATTTTCATATTTAAACAAACAAAACATTCTTTTCTAATTTGAATGATGCCAAAAATTTCCTGCCTGCTAAATGCCACAGAAAATTAATATACAACTTACAGTATGTAGTCACTCTTACCCTTGCCTCTTACTTCATTTCCTCCCTCCACCCTCAGCCCTCTTATGTCCTTTCTCATTCATTTCTTATCTCCTTACTCATTACTCTAAAGCTTTTCATCTCTTTAACCTTCTACTCCCGCCTTTTATTCCTCCTTGAATTTGGACTGGGACCTTGGTTAAAACATATAAGTAGTTTATAATTTCCTCTTCTTTTTTTTTTTTTTTTGTTTAAATTTTCAACATCATGTTGCACCTTTAGAAGCACTGCTCTGAATGAAGTTATTCATAAAGCATTCTGTGTTTAGATTTGCAGTCACAGTGCTGGCTGTCTTTCTGTCTCAAAAATGGTGTGAAGAAGTGGGTCTTAATAAAACTCCTGACTGAAGATTGTAAAGTCTTTGATAGAAGGGCTGTCTCTTACCATGTGTTTGTATGGCTCCCAACAGAATCAGACTCAAAGCTAGGTTAGAAACTTCTTGCTGTTTACATAGTAATACCAATAAGAGCATAAAACCTGACATAATTATTTCAGGAGGCATCCTTTTCTTTTGCTGAGCATATAAACTGTGTACCGAGATTATCTGTGTATTTCCTTTACCTGCTCCCTGCATAGAAGTTCAGCTTCATGCTCTAGACCATCCAACAGGAAAGCCAAAATACTGAATTTATGGTCACTGATATCACCATTTTCAAAAATTAATTTTATTTCTTCGCATACTTAAAAGTAGATGTAAGATGCTACAGTAATAAAGTAAAGAACACATACAGCTTCTACCTGCAAAATTCAGACCCAAGTTCCTAGCTATATTTAAACCTGTAGAGGTTGGTCAGACTTAGGGTTTAGTTTAACTGTTATACATGCTTTACATATGTCGGCACTGCACCTATGTATAATAACTCTCAATATTTAAATCCGCAGGTTTCAAAAAGCAGTGTCAGTGAGATAATGAAATCATAAAGGTATGACGGGCCATTCTGCACCACCGGGTGTAGGCAGACCTGAGCTCGTTCAGCCCGCGCCAAGCCCAGGACTGGAAGTCAGAGGGTCACACTGACAAGACACCTGCTCCTACAGGACAAGAGCCACCACAAAGCCAGGCCTTCGAGCCAAGCTGGCTCTGAACTGCATCCATTTTAATAACCCTACCTGAGAGTTAGGACATGTTAGCCTGGGCCCAACAGCAGCCTAAGTCAGACAGACGGTGTCTGGACTACTGCAATGGTGTGATTTTAGCATTCTGGATTTCTAGTAGCTTGAGCCCATCAAAGCAGTGTCTGTCCCAAGGTAAGACAGACCTGCGGCCACACAGTGACTCAGTGGCAGAGCTGGGATTAGTTTCTAACAGTCCTGGCTCAGTCGTGTTCATAGGTTATTTCTAAAAACTTCCTTCAACATCCAGGTTCCCATAGCCAATAAAATAAAATAAACTGTGCTCCCTATCTTCTGAATTCTCAGTAATGTGTGCCAACATTATCACTGCAACATGAAAGACATTCTTAAGCAAACAAAATTACTTGAACTCTAACCTATGCTTTCAGATAGCAGGAACTACTGTTGTAACCCATGGGCTGGGTATTGAGTTTTCACAGCTTGCAGCAGACACTTAATGAAAGTCATCATCTCTTAATCCCATACTGTAACAGCAGGCCCAGGCTAAAACTAAGGTTACACTTCACTGATCAGAATTTCAGAAATAAAATCCAAATTTACATGCATAGGAAAACACAACTTTGAATGTTTTATTGCATTTCCTGGTATCACAATTCTCATTCTAGAGATCCTCTCTGAACTAATGGCAGCTGTAATATACATCATCCACAGCAATCCACCCCTCTGCAGCCCTCCATCACCATTTCACTACACTGGTAAAACAATACAAAGCAAACAAACATTCTTTTTCCAAATCTGTTTCTTCTCTTTTCCTGTAATTTTCTTAAATTCCCTGATTTATCATTGTCATCTGTCTTGACTCATCAGTTCTTTCCAGGCTGAATAAGCAGAACTGTGATTTTAGCTTTAAAAGCATTAGTCTTTTATAAGTGCTTTTTAGGTTAAGAAAATAGTGATCTAATTTGTGCACCAAATGGAACTAAAATGCATTAACTAAGGTGCAATTGTATTTTGCTTCCTCCATCTGTTAGCATCCTGTCATACTTCCATTCCAATTATCTGTAGCAGACTTTCAGAAAAATCTTCCAGAGACCCTCAGACACAGAGGAATTTGTTAGGCAATGTGATTACAGGCTCATCTCCATGAACACGAAGGAGCAGAGAGACACAACAGTAGATGGGGGAACTCTAATAACCTACTCAGAGAAAGAAGCTGTCACTGGGGAGCCTCAGCCCCATGGGACAGAGGCGGCCCTCATCTGTAAGTCTGTGGGAGAGGCTCTCTGGGTCTTCTTTCAGACTGAGGGGGTTTAGCCCAGGGCTAAGTCATTCTGGGATGCAGGGGTGAATATTGTGGAATTGTACAAGACTTACGAGATGTTTAGGGTAAGAACTAAAGACGGGGAAAGGGAGAGTTCAAGGAGGAACAAGTGTGGGAAACTAAAGGGAAAAGGGGATAAAAGCAATCTATAACCTGGCATTTGGTCAGTACGCTTGTCTGGCCACGCACAGTCTACCCCATCTTCTCATTAAACTCCATTTCCAACTCTTCCCATGGGTGAGGGGCTTTCTACTCCTTGGATCTGTGTATATATGGATGTCTAAGTGCAGTAACTGGAGTCAGACCATGGGGCATCAGGGCCCCACACATGAGGGGTGGCAATGACTGGAGAGACCAGAGAGTATGTATTTGTGTGGGTGTGTATGTTGGTGTGTAATCACTACTGAACATCAAGCCAGACTAGCCAGCAAGTAGGATAAGATGCTTAGGAGGAGAGTATTGGTGTGGCTGTTAAGTCTGGGCCAGATACCAGAGGAACAAGATGGTTCTGAAAGTTGGCTAGTGGAGGACCATGAGGTCCTGTGGTGGGTTGACCCTATCTGGATGCCAGGTGCCCACCAAAGCCGTTCTATCATTCCCCCTCCTCAGCTGGACAGGGGAGAGAAAATATAACAAAGAGCTTGTGGGTCGAGATAAGGACAGGAGAGATCACTCACCAATTACCGTCACGGGCAAAACAGACTCAGCTTGGGGAAAATTAACTCAATTTATTACAAATCAACCAGAGTAGGGTAATGAGAAAAAAAACCAAATCTCAGAACACCTTCCCTCCACCCCTCCCTTCTTCCTGGGCACTTCACTCCCGGATTCTCTACCAATCCCCCCCAGTGGCGCAGGGGGACGGGGAATGGGGTTTACGGTCAGTTCATCACACGTTGTTTTCTGCCGCTTCATCCTCCTCAGGGGGAGGACTCATCACACTCTTCCCTGCTCCACCGTGGGGTCCCTCCCACAGGAGACAGTCCTCCACGAACTTCTTCAACGTGGGTCCTTCCCACGGGCTGCAGTTCTTCACAAACTGCTCCAGTGTGGGTCCCCCATGGGGTCACAAGTCCTGCCAGAAAACCTGCTCCGTGGACTCCTCTCTCCACAGATCCACAGGTCCTGCCAGGAGCCTGCTCCAGCGCGGGCTTCCCACGGGGTCACAGCCTCCTTCGGGAACCCACCTGCTCCGGCGTGGGGTCCTCCCCGGGCTGCAGGTGGATATCTGCTCCACCATGGACCTCCATGGACTGCAGGGGGACAGCCTGCCTCACCATGGTCTTCACCACGGGCTGCAGGGGAATCTCTGCTCCGGCACCTGGAGCATCTCCTCCCCCTACTTCTTCACTGACCTGGGTGTCTGCAGGGTTGTTTCTCTTACATGTTCTCACTCCTCTCTCCGGCTGCCGTTTCCCTCTGTCCCAACTTTTTTTTCCTTCTTAAAAATGTTATCACAGCAGCATTACCACTATCGCTGATTGGCTCGGCCTTGGCCGGCAGCAGGTACATCTTGGAGCCAGCTGGTATTGGCTCTCGAACACAGGGGAAGCTTCCAGCAGCTTCTTGCAGAAGCCACCCCTGTAACCCCCCCTGCTACCAAAACCTTGCCACACAAAGCCAATACAGGTCCAAGCCAGCTACTGGAGAGACCTTGGGATTTGGAGGTCAGCTACTGGTAAGGTCATAGTTCTGGGCCAGCCACTGCAGAGACCCATCTACATCTGTGTGTCTGTGTGTGAGACATCTGGGAAACCAGCTACTGGGTAGACTGGGTGTCCAAGACCAGCTACTACAGAAGGATCCATACTGGCTTATATATGTATATACTTATATATTTTATACTAACAGGCTTTCATCCTGAGCAGCCAGAGGAAGAGGAGGAGGCCATTGGTGCTGTTTGTGTTTGCGTGAGTGCTATGTTTTCTCTGTTGATCTGTGCAACCAGCTGCATATATCTCTATATTTGTATACGTGTTTGTGTTTCTATTGTGAATACATGTTCAGTCTCGCTAATGGTTGGACCTAGGAATATGGAGCTGTGGCAGCCCCACCTCTGTTGGGCTACCAGATTTGGGATCTCTAGAAGAATTAACATGATAGCTCCATGAAACCTCAGAAGTTGCAGAAGAGTTGTAAGACAATAATTCTCAGTATTGGTAGTTTCTTCCAAAACATTTAAGAGGCCACGAAAATGCATGTGAGGCTACCAGAAGTGTGCTTTTGTAATTTTTATAACCTTCAGCTGACAGCTGGAGTCCTTCCTGGCAGGTAAAACAAAAACCATCTCATTATAGCAACGTAAGTATGGAATCATTAGTCTGTCAATATGTTTGTGATAGATGCTGAAATGCTCAGACAAACCAAAAACTGAAATGCTTCTGTCCATGTCCAGAAGCAAAATTTTAGTTACCTGGGGATTTAGGAAATTACAGAATGGACAGCTGAAGAACTATATAAGCAGTGGCTAAGCGAAGACTTGGAAACCACTGTTTTGAATTTGATTCTTGAATTCTTCTTAAATTCCAATTCCTAAGCTTTAGTATTTACTAAAATGTACTGTGATTAAGCACACCATTAAGAATGTCAGATTAAATGTAATAAAGTATTGTAAGGAGAAAAAACCAAGAAGACTTGACCATTCTTAAAGCAGAAATTGGTCAAAAGAAGTTGTCAATCAGCTACAGAGTTACGTCACCGGAATCTAAATCCTTTTTTGAAACTGGGTGGCCTATGCCCAATACTGTCTTTTGTGTTTTGGTCTGACATTTCAATGATTTTTACAGTGATACTCTATATATTATTTCACATTAGCAGGACTTACTCAAATGGAGAAACACATCCCATTTCCTTCTTTTCTTAGCCTATAGTTTCCTACAGTGTCACTTGTTTTTGTTCAGAAGAAACCAAAATATGCCTGGAATTGTAATTTGGAAAAAATTTGTAGACTTGTGGTAGTAGTGGCATTGACTACATGCCATAAAGCTCTTTAATGAGCTTCACCATCTCCATATCAAGTTCTGCAATGAATGCAATTTGATCCCAAAAGAGCCCTTTTCAGAAACCATGTAGCCTTTAAAGAGCCACATATAATATATTAACTCTATTTTGATGAAAAACAAATCTGCTAGATACTTAACAGACTTCATCCTGAAGTAAAAGCTGGTATATAGTGTTGTTCTTGGCAAAATAGCCCCAGCCTCCTTAGAAGCTGTGATTTTGGATTACCACCCCTTTTCAGTAATAATGAACATACGGTAATCAAAAATGTTATATGCAGGAAAATACAGTATATGCAAGAGATATGTTATTCTTCTTATGCAGGAAGGACCTTCTTATGAGGACCAGGTCCCTGTTGCTATAAATCAAAGCAGCACCACTTAAATTCATGGAACTATCCCAAGTTATAGCAATTCAGGTCTTGTAACAGCAATCTGCTTACTAGAGCTAGAGATGATTGTGACTGGTAATGGCACATGCTGTACCTACCATATGAACTTATCTTTTTGAACAAGACTTTTGCTCAATTTTGCTTCCATGATGACCTATGCTTTTAGTAAGGGATGAGCAGTCATTAACAATGTTGAAACTAAGTAACATAAATTGAAGGCTCTTTTACATTTCAAAGATGGCGTAACAGAGAGTCAGGACTGAAGAGTAAAAGGAAAAGTCCCAGCCACAAAAGCAGAAGGCAGTTCTAGATTTCCAGCACCAACATTTCAAAGTTTAGAGGCATTCAGGGTTTTTTTCAGAGAGAGGTCATTTTCAAAATGTGGCCATGGATCTAGTTTTAGATCATGGTCTCCACCCACTTCCTTTCCCCACAGAGCTTGGGATAGTCAGGTCCAGGCTCAGGGCCATCTTTAGTAGAAACCATGATCTTGAAAAGCTGTGTTCTTACTGAAAATATTGTACATACTGCATTAAGAAAGATTCACACAGAAGTTAGTAATAGCAATAAAAATCATATTTTTCAGTTTCCTTGTCTGGGACATGGGAGAGAGCTTTGTGTGCAGTAAGTTTCACTGATCCTTTGTACAACCCATTTTTTTCTTTCTGGGACGTTTCTTAATCAAAGACCAGATTGTTATTGCATGGAATAAGAAGTTGAAGAAAGGTAACTTGCCATCCCCACTTTTCAGTTAGATGTGCTGTCTGTACGGATCACATGCCATTAGAGCACTGTAATTATTTGGTGGTCTGTTGTGCGCAGGAAGAGGTTCAGTCAGAATGTCCCCATGACAATCATTCAGTGAAGAGGTTTTGTGCCCTGATACTTCTCTGGTGGCAGGTGATACAGTAGCACATGTCACTCTAAAGACAGCGTGGTGATCCAGGATCCTCTTTCTGTACAGATGTTAAGTATACTCCTGCAGAAAACTGCTTGAAGCTGACTGATTCTCAATCCTGACTCCATAGCATGCCAGGAGATGCTGTGACACAGCACCAGTGCCCACATGGTCAGTGGCCTTGTGTTCCTTCTTATGAGACCACTCAACATGTCTTAAAGTAACAGAAACTTTTCTGGCTTTGAGTCAGTAGATGGAGTTGGTCTTAGAGAAAAAGTAGGGCCAAATTCTGGGACCTTTACTACATGTCCTCACAGCAGCTGAGGCAGCAGGAACACCCATCAGATGAAGGAGAGTAATTGTTGAAATCACCACATCTCTTGAAGAGAGCAAGAAATGATCTGATTGTTCCACAAAAATATTTATAGAGACCTGCTTGGGGAAATGAAAAATGTCCCCTCCTGAACTAAGAACAGGAAAAAAAGAGCAGAAAAAGGGTGACAGAAGAGACTCCATGTTCAGATAAATTTGTCAACACAAGGCAATCTGGTGTCTACACAAATAAACATGTGTTGCTTGTTCTGTCAGAAATCTGGGTCAGTTATAAATCAGACATCACAGCACAACTCACCCTTAGTATAAATCTAAAGCATGACTGTTACTATACTTCAAAAACATTTTTCTGGTGCTTTCAGGGAAAGAAATAAAGGTTGGCTTATAATCGGACTCTGAGGGAATTAAATCAAATGCCCACATCTTAATGAAATACATTTGAAGCCTACTGTATTTGCAAACTGATATTAATTTCCTACATCCCTTTCTAAGAAGAGAGAAACAATTATATCCATTCTCTAAAACTTCTCACACATCAAAAACCCTGAAGAACAGGCTCTACAACTTAGTATTTTGCTAATTTTGCACACCCATCAGTGTAGTTGTACGCACTCAGTATGTGCCTCAATAAATATATAATTTCAATGGTGTCTAGTGAACGCAGCTTATGAAGAAATTATGTGCAATATCTCTGATCTCAGAAACAAGAGAAGAGACAAAAAATAGACAGGAAATGCATGTGTTTCCCATAGGATCATGTGCACTTGTACAACAATGTTCTACCCCACTCTCAGTGAGGCTGCTTCTGCTCTGTTGAAAAGCAAATTTCATAAACAGTTGCATAAACACATGCAGTTTTTCTGTCCATCAAACTCAGCAACATTTAATGCTACTGTTTGGAATATAATTTCCTGTAAACAAAAACAGACCTTCATATACTATGGTCTCACCCTTTCTCCTCTCTCCTGTATAACATCTCCTAGTTTCTTTTCCCTCAGATACAGATGAGTACAAACAAAGCAAGTTTGAATGGACAGTAACCACTGCTCCCTTGAAGTTAATCTTCCTTCTTTCAAGTCAACCAAATGGAGAATATCACCCTAGGGGAGTCAGATCAAAGAGAATTGTTCACCCCAAACATTGTTTACTCAAACTTTAAATACTGATCTATAAGATAAACAAGAACAGATTTTGCCTTTTAGACACACATTTTAAAATACTCCAGGTAGTTTATCTCATACCAGCAACTCTTCAACAAAAACCAGACTTAATTTTTCTCAAAGACCAAAAAAGGAATAGCACCTGAATCTGGAACCTAAATGAATGAAATCAAAATATACAAATAACGGGACTGCAGTTAGGCTACCACAACCTGACATAGCAATGACGAACGTGAATTCCAAGAAGTACCAAGTGTTAAACCAAAAGGATGAAACAGAGGCATTTTAGCTCTGACAGAGAAAATCTATGGGTACTGATCATAAAACTATTGCCAATCCTCATGAAGAATGACAGGCAGGTAGACTGTCTCTGAAGACAAGCACCTTCTGAGCCTTCCTCAAGAAGGATGTAAGTGAAATGACAGTTCAGAGATTGTTTGAAATGACTGCAGATTCCTACCCTGCTATACAATTGGGGTTTTGTTGGGTTCTTCTAAACTCTACCATTTACACAGAATATTGTTTTCAGTGCCAAACTTTAGGTAGGAACTGTACAACCACAGCAAGAAGAGCACAAACAGAAAGACGTTCTTCCTAGTCCTAAAGCCTGCAGCTGATACTGCTGCCGCTCAGAGAGATGGGCTGACGTCCCAACAGCGGGGGCAAGGGGTGGGGGCATAAACAGGAGGCAATGACAGCTACAAAGAGCCCCAGGGGAGGGCGTCCACAATTAGTGGAGCTGTAAGAATTGCATGTGAAACTAATTACACTGGTAAGGCTGCTCTGTGACAGATAAATCCTGTTCTCTGGCCCCACGCCAGGAACACAAAAACTCCCCTGGATAATTCTCTCTCTTTTAGATCAGCAGTAGTTCCCATATCCCTCTCAGCTTTGGGGCAATTTTTGATCCTTCTTCCATGCTAATTTTGTCTGCAAGATTCTAGGGATATTGTTTTCTCATCTGGAAGGCATGATTAATCCTGCCTCCAGAATCTCATAACTTTTCTTGCAGTAGGTCTGGCTGAGGGACTCTTGACGTTTTTTAGTGTTTTTTTTTCTTTATACTTCTTCTATCCTTACCCCTGTCAAGCTGCCTTACTTTCCCTAAATAGAAATCCTAATGGAGATTCTGCCATGAATTTTACACACACACACCCTTTTCTTCTTTCCCTGGCATCTCTCATTCTTGGAGCCCATTGCACCCAGCTCCCATTCTGGGCTTTTCCTCTCCCACTCTTGTCACACCATCCCTGCTGTCTTCTATCTGACACGTTCCTTTTCCCCTTACTTTTCTAGATGACTCAAGCTCTCTCACTGCTCATGCAACCAAAACATTTTGCACATTTTTGTTGATTTACAGGGGCCACCTCAGGTCACTACCTCTTATGCCCATAAAAATATTTCTCTTTCTTGCACCCCCGTTTTGAGCGTAGGTCTCCACACATCCCCTGAGGGCCACCTGAGTGTGTGGAGAGGTCCAAACTGCCCGAAGAGATCCCAGAAAAACTCCCTCTCCTGGGTTCAACTCTCTGGCAAATACCTCACTGTGTTTCTGAAGTTCAGTTTTTACATGGAATTTATAATAACAGGAAAGAGAAATATACAGTCTTTCAGTACTTGGAATGGCAATCTGTCATGTGGCTAGGAAAGGTATGTCTGGGAGTATCATATAGCTGTTACTCAACCTAGAGACAGAGGAGCTTTGTGTGGTATGCTGAGGCTTCTTGAGCAAGTCAGACCAAAATACAGACACACGGCTGAGGCTGTTCTGGCTTAAACTGACATAGACAGGTTTCACACCCAAGAATAAGTAACTATTTTTTCTTATGACAATAAAATTTTATGAAGTTAAAAAATTAAGTCCCAATATTAGACCCATCTGCCTCCATGTTCAGTGCCGGGCAAGTTCTCACTCCCTGCAATCCTCATTCAGGCAAGGACCAGGATAGTTTTGTATCAAAGCAAACTAAAGAGGATATTTATGGATCATGCTCAGGCAAGCAGAGGTCAGTTGCACTCTCTCTGGAGATCTCACAAGGGAGAAGTTTGGTTTTTTATCCTGAAAATCTGCCATTCTGAATTACTCAAGATAATTCCAAGTTTTATTAGCTTTCTAGTCATGAATAATTAGATAAAAAAGATATAACCCCTCATATCTCCAGCAGTAACACAGGAATAAAAATGTTGTGAACAACCAAAAATGTTTGTTTCCTAAAGCTTTCTAACACTTCAGCTTTCAATGTTCTAAAATCTAAAAGAAGAAAGTGGAGTTTTCTCTAAGATTACCAATAGCAATGGGACACGGTAAGTTACAGAGGTCTATTTGGAGTAGGATACTCTAAGGTTTGTCCATGCATAAATAAATAAAAAGAATCAAGCGGGTTGGGGGAGGAGAGGGTATTTGTGAATAGTTGCATGTTTAATAAAATGCATTCAATAAGGTCATTGAAAGGGAACAGATTGAAAGATCTCAATTATAAAGATTAACATAGGGCTTCCTACAAGTTGCCTCAATAGAAGTTAGGCATTTTCAAAGCCAGCTTGGCAATAGTGTGCTTATTTGGTGAAACTTATGGTCAGAAAACAGCAACCTAAAGGAAGGAAATTGGCCAGTTTCTCCTTTCCATGCATTTCACGAAAGTCCTACAAGTCATCAGTGGCATAGGTCCCTTTGATGTATATTTAGGCAAACGCACCATTTGCAATTGGATATACAAGCAGCATATAAAACATATTTCTGGCAGCAGCAAACATAGTGTCTTACACAAATTGTGTCTAAATCAAAGAGTTTGAGAAAGACATCTTCATGATGATGAGAATGGATCCCAAACAAGAACCAGTAACAGTCCTTTCAAGTTGCGCACACTGAAGCTAAAGCAAAAAAATGTACCACACGCATTGAAATTGCGTATTAGACAAAAAAGCCACCCCAAATTCAAGCCAATTTATAATAGAAACTTCATTTTATTATTGGCACCACTACTGACTACATTACACTGTAAGACTCTACAGCAATTTCTCTGCTGTGTGGTAATGTAGGATAACTAATTACAAATGGCAAAGCAACTGCAGATAATGCAGTTCAGCAGGTTCAAAATTTGGCTTTCAGAGACAGCATTCAGGAATTCTCTGAAATCAAGCTCTACCCAAGCACAGAGAAACATTTACCAATCCATTTGTTAAACAATCCGGACGGTATATGCAATAACATTTACTGAGCACAACAGCAAATGAGCTAAGCAGCTCCCTACTCCCCCTCCCTTAAGAAAGTAATGGCTTCTATATATTGTCAATGTCTTTGTAGCTCTCAGTTCATAAAATGTATTTTCCATTTTTTCCTCCTTCTCAGTGCACTGAGTTACATTGCTACTTATTCTACCCTTTCAGAGGTGTCTGTCCAAACTCAGGATGTACCATGATTCCTATTATCATATCTAATTAATCCTCCCTTCACCAAGAGGAAATTAACACCTCCATTAAGTCCATTTTCCGAGACAATTTAGATACTACTGGAGGAGTTGCAAATAGGATCTATGCTGAACACAACTACAGGAAACAGTAAAGAGTAAACAAAGATATGTAAATAAAAGAAAAATCCACTAAGACCTGGTTGATTTGAAATATTAGTGGGAGCAGATTTTCTATTTCTTCTTGTCCAGAAATCCTCTATTTTAGCCAAGTCTTGCACTATTCTACATTCTTTCAAAATTCATCCTCTGCTGTCATTGCTGCAGAACCACCGAATTGGTTCAAATATATGAAAAGAAATTGGACTGCAATCATCCACTAATTTGATAGTGGCCAACCAGCAATATTACATATTACAATTTTTTAACATGAGATAAAGGATCTGAGCAAGGATCTGGGAAGTCAGTATCCTAACATCTAGTGCATAAGCATTTGGTATTCTTTAGCTGGACATGCTCCACTTCTGTTATTATTGTATCCATATTTCCCTCTATTAGCGTGTTGCTAATAAACTATCCTCTGCTCTCTATTTTTTCTAGAATAAACTCAAGATAATGTTTAAATCACAAACACACATTCCAAGAGGAATGTAATCCATTACTTATCTGTAAGTCCGTCTAAATATTTTCAACAAAAATAGCTTTGTTATGGTGTAAAAATGTCATAACACATGGAAAAGCCTATAAACATCTTTAGCCTAATTCCTGTGAGAAAATTGTTCTCATACCCATTGCAGTTTCCTGCAGACACAAAGTTCTTTCTAGAGTCTTCCATTTATGTAAAATCATAACTATCTCTGTACTGACTTCCTCTTAGCTCCCACAATAGCTCTAATTCGGACTATGGTGATGTAGCATTTTTAAAGGCTGAAGCAGGTACTGCTGGTACACAGAGTGGATTCAAATCCCAATGTCACCAGCTGTTCCTGTGTCCCGTGTTTAGAACAGCAGCCTCCAATTAAAGTTTTTTAGAAAAACTCAAGAATTCCCACTGGGAGATGAAACTGAATCCTTCTGAGCCAAAGATATATATCTGCTGGCTCCACAACACATGAAACTTTGCTTATTTTTTACCACTTCTTTTAAATACTGTGTATGTATGTACCCACAGACACATTTAAAAGCAATACTTACTCTTACTGTCTAGGCATGCCTGATAAAAATAAATAAATAAATAATAACCACATGGACTACAAAAACCTTTTTAATCTACTACTCTGACACATCTTAAATACTGTGCAAGCTTTTAGAAATACTTACTTAGGGAACCTGAAGCACAGATGGCAGAGCTGTCTACAGGGCATGTATTTTGTTTTCATAGCAGTTTTCAAGCTTTCAACATTTTTATTTTTTGTTGGAAATATTGCCAGAAAGGAATTGGGTGTCAAGAGCCAAACTTTCCCATTCAAAAGGCATCCTGGTGACTGGGTGTTGAAACTATGGGCCTGCAAGTCAGAATACAATTTGTCATCCCAGAGTATTCTGAAACAGGTGGAAGACAACCTGAATAAGATCTGTCATCATTCCAGCCCAATTCCCTAACTACCACTTCACTGAAAGTGAGGCGTCATGTGTAACTGAAAACCTTTCCCAAAGAAAAGCTTATTCACACTAAAAAAATCTTAGCCAAAAATATCCCGAACAATGGCAAAAGGAAGCACTTAGGAAGATAAGGGCATTAACTAGCCATTTTGTATAAGGTCAGAAGTCTGTCTAGTCCTGTCTCTTCCAAAGGTCTGTAGCAGAAAGTAAAGGAAGTGAATAAGAAAAACAAAGAATGTATAGAATCATATACCTACTCCCACTTTTCAGTTTAAAAAAAAATAATGAAAAAACCTCAAATATTTTTGCAGAAAGGTCCACAGATAAATCTTTTGCTCTACTGCAGCTTGTGTCCAAGCATGAATACTGAGCTCTTTTCAGCAGGATCGGGATCAGAATTCTGACCTGCAAATACTAAATTAATGAGACTAATTTTTGTCACAATAACACCAGTGCAAATCTGCTGTAACTACAATGAGAGCACACCAAGATGTTGTCATTGCTATTTATCCCTAGCTAGTCTCATTTATGCAGAAGAGTGACTATAGCTAACTTTTAAATCCTGTGGCCGTCAGCTCTGCTGTGAACTGCTCAGCTACAGCCAGTATCGGGCTTCATTACTACTGCCTTTCTTTGCTCCTGCTCCCCACAGCTCCAGCTCCACAGATCAGTGTGTGCAGAGTGAGATGTTGCTATTCGGTCATAATTCCAAAACAGTGTTTTCCCAGCTCACCCACCCTTAATTCTTTGGTCAAGACTCTCATTAGATCTTCTCCAGCCTTATGAAAATGACAGCAAAAAAATAAATAGCTCTTACACATTACTCTGTTTTTCTCTTCTTCAGACTAACATATTGCAATTTTAACTGATTAAGATGAGTCTTACTTATGCCTGTAGTTAAATTTGGCCCATGACCTGAAAAGACCACAAGAACAATTAAACTTCCAAGGCTGCTGTTTTTCATCATCTCCTTTTTCTTGACTAGCTAAACCTTCAGAAAATCTGAGCTATAACCACATTTTTCAAAGACAGCTCCCTGTTACTAGTCATTCCGAGGTTCATTGTGTGGGTGTCAATGTCTTCCAACTGCAGCATTCCTCATTTAAATTTCACCTGTGATGATATGCGGCAACTGGAGGAAACTCCACTAATTTCTTAAGGCATGTTAAATATCTGGAAGTTAGCCACCAGCTAAAAAAAATTAGAAACTAACTTCAAAGACAGGAGAAGAATTATTACAAGATTTCTCTGGACAAGCACAAAAATAAAGTGTGATTCTTGCAGAGAGCTGATCCTAAGTACCTTCAATCAGTGGAGTGAATACCACTGGCTGTAGACCAGCCACCTACACTGCAGCCAAAATTACTGAAATTGTGTACCAAAACCAATCTCCTTCACTTGTAACATAGGTTATTTGAAAATCAGGTGAAGTATAATGGCATCTGTTATGCAGGAGGCCTTAAATACTAGCTTATCTCATTGCAAATACTTTTATTTATTTGAAAACATATATAACTGACAAATGAATATGCAGATGAAGTATATAAAGCCTTCAATTAACATTTGTATTTACAAGCTTTGTTGCTTTGCACTGTTGATACCTTCATTCATTTAGTTTAATTGCTTGCTGGCACAGATTTTAGGGGATCATTTTTGTAGGCTCCAGAGAATATATTTGCCCCCAAGTCCATTAACATCCAACTAGAGATTTTACAAAAACAGTCCACTAGACCAGCAGGCTCTAGTTACTTATGAAGGAGTATATCAAAGTCAAAACAATAAGATTTTTGTCAAATTTGGTTTCATGATCTCAAAAGACAGGAGAATCCCTGGCTTGGGATTCTATTGAATTCTATCAGATGGATGATAAAACCAATAAAATTAGAATCTAAATGTCTCCATAGCTTGTGGAGTACCTTCTCAGAACCCCATCACATTCAATAGATCTTTATCAGCTAAGAGCGAAACAAGGTCTGAGAGACTACTCCATGATGGTTGTGCAAAATCTCCGTAGCTTCATGTGTTTCCATTCACTACAGAACAATAAGTTCCAACTCCCCCCTCCCAAGCAAAAGTTTCATGATTTCACTTACTGTTGTGTTTTCTTTTCTAGTGAACAAAAACCTGTCATTCTTTGTCTGCCTTTCCCAGCCAACTTCAGTTTGGACATTTTAAAAGAAAATGAGTCAGTGGAATTTATTGGCCAAAACCCAATAAATCTTAGTAAAATACAATTGCCCAGTTTTCATGAATATATTCCAAGAAAATGAGCAATAAACAAAGTGGTAAACATAGCTGAGGCAATAAGTGATCTGCCTGAAGAACGCTTACCCTCGCAGCAAAGAAAGAGTGGTTATGAGTGAAGAGAAACGTTACTGGAGATAATTATGTATACAGGTTTTATCAGTTATTCTATAAGAGAAATAACATTTTAGTATTTTTGACTCATTTTACTCTTCACTTATCCTCATGTCTCCAAGTACCCTTTAAATAATACTGCTTGCAAAGCCAGCTGAAAAAGTGGCTCTTGGCTCCAAAACACTCTGAAGAATTTATAAGCTGTTTTTCCTCCTATCCTTGGAGCTACTGCCAATAGAAGCCAAATCCAGACATTTGCAACTCAACACCAGGAATGACAAGCTAATCTCATCAGTGTTGTCAAGGCCTAAGCCAATGACCTCAGGCATAGGACATCTCACAGATGCTGAGCCACAATAGCTAATTCTATTTCATTTTATATGAGAGCTCTTTTAGATTATTATTCTCTTATGTATTGCTACACTGAGATACAGCTCAAAAGACACAGTGAATATTTTCAGTCCAGACTAAAATTCCAGTCCTTACAAAGCCTTTGGCAAGCATCATAGTTCAAACAAAAAGGTGGTAGGCAATTCTTCAGAGATGCAGAGATTTCCTTCAGATAATCAGCATCCGAAAGCTGAGATGCTGATGTGATCTGCAAATGCACTATCTAAATCTCTCAGTTCTAGACACCATTACAAAATATCATACCTTTTTGGAAATTTGTTCTACTGAAGCTAAGAACTACATAGGAGCCATATTTCATGTAATATATCAGTGCCTCTGCTTCTGGACAGAAACAGGAAATATCACAACAAAATGAAATATGAAAGTCAAAGAACAAACCTCCAAATACTTGCAAACCTTGTCAAGTCACTTCAATCCAATTGCCCAATCTTGATTAAAAGGGTTCATATGTTTCTACCTAAAACACAGAAGGCCAATAGGTTCTCAGTAGCATTATGAAGATGAATGTTTGGTCTCTGGCACTGTGCTCTCAGGCATACTGCTTCCTAGATCATATAAAGTAGAAGGAAAAGCTCAGATCAATCACTGTGGAAGGAAAACAATACTTCCTTCTTGCCATGGTGCTGCCTGGAAGAGATTTATGCTATAAAATGAGTTTCAGATTCATGAGCTGAAATCCTGGACCTGCTCAGATTAAAGGCATAACTCCTACTGACTTTAATAAAGCCAACATTTTATCTATGGAGAGCTGAGAAAGAGCTGCAGAACCTGATAGGAGGAACCGGCCAGGGTCTCTGCCTACCCAGCAGGTGTCTATCCCATGTCCTAAATATGTCTGTGGATCCTTGCTGCTTATCGAAAGAAAAGTGGCAGTGGCCTTCTTACCTCTAAAGAAGTTAATTTGTAGTTTATTTGGAAAATAGTAGCTATATCAAGAATCATGATCCTGATTCAAAAAAACACAGCTTGCCTGATCATATAGCAGAGGAGAATCCTTCCATAGTGGCCACAAAACACAAAAGAGAAAATGCAATTGCTTGGTAATCATGTCTAGGTGGGGGCGCATCAAGAATAGCTAGAACCCAAGACTGCAGACTCATTTTACACTGCAGAGTATCTTTTGGAATAGCCCGAATTAAGAGCTAATAAAAGCACACACTAGAGATTCTTGTATCTTGAAAATGACTTTACATGGTACACACCATTCTTGCTGAAATACTGTTCAGGCATTAAAGGCAACACCTTTCAAAAAACACAATAAAAAGCATGGGAGAAGATGACAGAAGTTGCAATGATGTACGTATATGTAAAGCATCATGCATGTAAATGAGTGGCACCTTCCATAGAGCTCTCAATAAGCCATATGTGAATATTTTAGAAATAGGTTACTTACAAGACTTTAACGTAGGATACTGGCATTACATATGACAATATATACAGAAGGACAGAAAAGATACTGTTACTCATTACATGTTGCAGTCATTAAGATACAGTAGCAAGATCAGAGAACTAATGATAGCCAATGAACAGAAGAGGTTCAGAACTGAAATTTCTTTTTATTTAAGCCCATTTTTTTATCAGATAAGCATACATTAAAAAATTGCTTTTAAACTTTTAATCACAGTTTCACTTTCAAAGACTTAACATTAATTTTTGATTACTCTAACTTCAGTTTTACACCTATGTGACTGCAATTATTCCAAAACGAAGCCTCCTGTCTCTTGAAATACCTGCACAAGATAAAATAAAATGTGCCCTTAAGTAATCTCTAGCTATCACTGCAGAGGCAAAGGACACAAATTCCTGGATACATTTATAACTGGGGACCATGTGGCATGCAGCAGGGGAAAAAATAGAATCTGTGTGCCAGGGGGAATCCTGACATGTCTTATCTTAGCTCTGGATGGCTGTAACCAACATTATAGTTACTGCCAAGTACACTGAGAATATCTGAAGAAATGATCAATTTTCTTGTCTAATGTAAAGTGAATCTTCTTTTCCACTGCCTCTCTAGATCCCTTCAATGTTTCAGTACACACAATCTAGTGTTGAGTAATTTCAGTGGAAATCCTATTTGAATTTGAAAGAAGGGTATTTTCTTATCTTAGAATCACAGAATAATAGAATGGTTTGGGTTGAAAGGGACCTTTAAAGATCATCTAGCTCAATCCCCCTGCCATGGGCTTGACCGCGGATACACTCTTTCCATTATCCATTTTACTTTTTTAAAAAATATATTATTGTATCTACTCTTGAAAGTAAACAACTGTAAATTTAACTGTAAATTCTAAGGGGGGCGGGGGGGGGGGGGGGCCTAAACTTAACACACTAGATACACTGGACAAACAAAAGGTTCCAGCAAATAACAACACTGTTGTGGTTTAACCCCAGCCAGCAACTAAGCACCACGCAGCCGCTCACTCACTCCCCCCCCAACCAGTGGGATGGGGGAGAAAATCGGGAAACAAAGTAAAACTCGTGGGTTGAGATAAGAATGGTTTAATAGAACAGAAAAGAAGAAACTAATAATGATAATGATAACACTAATAAAATGACAACAGCAATAATAAAAGGACTGGAATGTACAAATGATGCACACTGCAATTGCTCACCACCCGCTGATCGACATCCAGCTAGTCCCCGAGCGGCGAACCCCCGCCCCCACTCCCCCCAGTTTATACACTAGATGTGACGTCACACGGTATGGAATACCCCGTTGGCCAGTTTGGGCCAGCTGCCCTGGCTGTGTCCCGTCCCAACTTCTTGTGCCCCTCCAGCTTTCTCACTGGCTGGGCATGAGAAACTGAAAAATCCTTGACTTTAGACTAAACACTACTAGCAACAACTGAAAACATCAGTGTTATCAACATTCTTGGCATACTGAACTCAAAACATAGCACTGTACCAGCTACTAGGAAGACAATTAACTCTATCCCAGCTGAAACCAGGACAGTCACTTGCCCAGAAAATTTACATAATTAATTCAGAAAATAAAGCAAAGTTTCATTTACTTTCATGTCTTGATATCTGGTTTGTAGAACATAATGTTCATGATATTTCTGTAGCTCTCAAAGGAGGCTAAATATGTGACTTTGCTTGTAATATTTAATAAGCACTCTAAGAAATAGTTATCTAAATATAATAAATAGTTGCAATTCTAGATTTCATGGTGATAGAAAGTATGGCACAGATTGTTCCATATTCCAGATATGCAGCCTTTGTTGAAGACTCACGCAGGATTGTTTCAGCCTTCAAGTCTAATTGTGACACTTATGGGAGAACACACAGAAATTTTAAGCATGTAATCTAGGTATCCGAGTTACAGATCCCTGGAAAGGCTGACTGGGAATGGAGTCACTAAACTTTTGAAGAATGGGAAACTTCTGAAGTTTCCATTGAACACAGCAATTTACAAAATGGTCAGTGTAATTTTAAACTCATATACAAATATCCAGGTAAAACTTCCAGCACAAAACTAATTGAGGTACCCACCAATCATCATAGCTGCAAAATCAAAAATACTTCTGCATAACTTAGGCAAAGCTTTGTATTTTGCAGCCACACAATAAATCCTAACAGCTTATCTCCCTGAGCCATCATCTTGACAGAGGCTTGTTTTAATCACTTGATAATAATTCCTTTAAAACATAAGCTTGTCATATTATATGGCCATACACAGAGCACAGGAGTATTTTTATCACAGTTTTACATATATAAATGCATTGCAAATTAGCATTTTTAAATCAAGACTTCATTTTCTAATCATTAAATATTTCATTTTCAATTATTTTTATGTAAGTTGAATATTTGCTTCAAAGGATATGAATTTTCACTTCCTGAGTCAGTATTGTTATTATTACAAAGCCAATGGCATTCTTCGTTAAAAACTTTACCTGAAATACTGCTCCATGTTAACCAGTTACAGTGCACAATAGCAAGAACTCTTATTCAAGAACAATGCTACATATTCTTGAGCACCATCTACTCTCACATATTAAATACTCGCAGACTTCAAAGGAATTCTAATTGTAGCATAATTCCTTTTTTAGAAAATTAAATTGTCAGGTTTATACACCAAAGAATTAATTATTTGAATTCTCAGTACAGCCAAGATGCACAAGAATTACATTGTGCACCTCAGCCCTTGAATTTAAGTCACATTGGGAATTAGTGTAAACAAAAGGCAAGCTTGGAGACAGCCAGGATGAGTGATAAAACTCCAAAATATGGAGACATGTTTATTTTGTAATTAGTCACAGTGTTTATTTCTCTGTGTTTTGTTAGTTGCTTGAGAAACATCAGAAATACCTCTACCGTGCTATACCCAGTGAAAAAGAGTTGGCACATGGTAAGAAGGAATTTTTTCCTTGTTTTATTAGTTGGTTGACATATGTCACAAACAAGTCAACAATGCCAATTTCAATGAGAAACATTTGGTGTGCAGTAAGAAGAGATTCTTGTTATGTGACCTCCAAGGGAATTCTGCTAGATGGGTTGGCTTATGGTGATATAACTTACTAGTGCTATAGCTGCTTACAATAGCTGGTTTTCTGTTAACGATGCTGTTCAATTTAACAGTTTCTAAACCAACATGATTAATTGGGTATCTACTTTATGCAATCCCTCCAACTAAACTACAAAAACTAAATGGAATTTTTCTTTAGTTTGAGGGGTTTTTTACCAAAGTGAAACTCATCCACTACCATCTTTTCAGCACGAAATATCACCCACACACACACACAAGATACAACAGCAAAATAAGGCAAGGATGCATGCCAGTGAGATCAAGTCACAGGCCTGAGAGGCTGAAATTCTATCTGTAATTAAAGCATGACTTGGGATGATATAGCAACTGCCAGATGCTGAAATTACCTACCTATTCATAGGTCATATTTTGTGCAAGGACCTGCCTAGTAAATTCTCTCCCACTAGTCTGGTAATGACTGCAGTCACTTTCACCAAAGGCACTATTCCTCTTAATAAAAACATCAAGTGCAGAACAAAATTCAGGGACAGGCTTACAAGAAAACCCCAGAAACAATCTTTAGGCAATGTGAAAACTGAATTTGGTAGCAGGTCCCTGCACCAGAGATTAGTAAAACTTTATTATTGGCTTCAGAATTTCTAATGCAGATTAATATATTGAGCATTATATAGCTTTACAGCACATAGAATTGAGATGTATTTTCTCCAAATGTTTTCCAAAAGCTGCTGTGTTTATTTAAAAAAAAAAAAAAAGTGATTAACAGCAACTCAACATGTAGCTCAGTGAAACAGGTTTCTAGGATAACAACTGCATTGCACATAGCCCCGGAAGCATCCTTGTGACCCTAATCTTGCTGGAGTAACACTAGGCAGTAAAAGTAAGCAACTACAGACAAAAATCAACTTCTTATCAAACTTCTCAAAATCACAATTGGTTTGATTCAAAAAGAACAGATATGCACATTCACTATTCGGATACTAGTAGAATACAGTTTCAAATATACTAAAATGCCATTGATGTTGGTTCCCAATGCAGGATTTCAGCAGACAATTTGAGGGCCACACATTGCTCTAAAGAAGTAAAACAAATACTCAAACATATCTAACATTGAAAACTCAGCCAAGCAATGTAACTGAATGTAAATAGTCAGGATGGAGAACAAAACCATGATTCAGCCCTCTAAAGCAGGTGTTGCTTACACAATGCCCTCACAGTATGTATCAAATGGAAAAACTAAACTCAAATCCTTTACCGAAGAAAGATTTAGAACAAAGTGACTGAAAAGCTGCTTCTTGACCAAAACATAAGCAATGCATTCCATGTTCCCACAATTAGTGAATTCTATCAATCATTTCTTCAGAATACTTTAAAAGCACCTACAGTGTTTTAAATATGCACATAAAATAAACAAAAGGACTAATTATTCATTTTTATTTAGCGGAGAGTTGCTAGATTTTACCACTGTGTTTGTTTATAAAAGTTTTAATAAGGTATAAGTAACTTAGATGGATTACACAAGACATCTAACAGCAAGAGCAATAGACTTACAAATATATCTGTTGATCCTGTTCCAGTCTCATTGACTTGACTAGAAAGTTTTGAAGTACCCTGAAACCCCCTGGGGTTCTCAATGCATTTACCTTACACATGGGAACTTGTCTAGAGTGCATTTGCATAACCAGCAGAGAAATCACTGAGGACAGATTATTTTTTCCCACCAGAGAACACCAGTGCCTGTGCTACCTTCAAAGTGGAGGAATTTACTTTGGGTTTTCCAGCAGCAGCAAGCAATTGTCATCTAAATAATTGTTTTCTCTCACCTCAGCTCCTCATTCCTAACTATATGAGAATTGCCATGGAGGAAAAAACATAAAGGTAGCATTTGCATTTGTCAATCCCTTTATGGAAACTAGAACTTAAGAAGGCAGTTTAATGCAATAGGGCTATTTCAGTGCAAAATTGTTAGCTCGGTTACAAGAAACAACTCAGGAAAAGAGCAATGTTTTTTAAAAGGAGGAGGGGAAGAGAAAGGTTGAACGGTGATGGATCAGCTTCCTCTGAGCTGAGAGACAGGCTACACGCTCAGGAAACCAAGAGCAATAAGTTCAGCAGAAGCAGTGGGATGTGGAGCAGAACTGAAAAAAAGCCTTCTAAAAAAGTCTTGCTGCATTCACCACAGCCTGTCCTGCCTGAGAGTTCCTGTATGATCCAGTGATCAGTGTGTGTTAAAAGTCCTTTTCTGGGCTAGGTTGCTGAGGTGTTATGTTCAGACACTGGAAACCTGAACTTCTGAAGTTATTCTGCAAGCTAGCCAAAAAAGCTATCATTGCACTTATTTTTAGCATTGTTTGTTTTCCACACAAGAGGGACAAAAACATCACTTGTGGATAAACAATTCTTTATCAGGCATCTGCACTGGTGAAAAAGCCATGATGCAGCCAGCCACAATCTTTCAACTTCAATTCGAGCTCATGTGCTGTTCTACCTACATCTTCCTTCAAACTACCACACTGTGTGTAGTGTGACAGACTGTGTGTATCTTGTGTCCTGCCACAATGGTAAGGAGTCACCAGAAAATCACTTTTGTTTAATACTAAGCAAGAACTTTAGTATCAGACTTGGAAAAATAATCTTATCCCTAAATTTAGCCCATCTCTTTCTCTGCTTTTCTGCAGCACTTCCAGTTTCTCCAGCTGTAGCCAGAAGCCATCTCCAGTTCTGAATGACACACATCCTTCTGCCATTCACAAGAAACAGGTGCATCCAGAACTGAAGGAGAATCTAAGTGTCAAATTTTATCTTCCCCTTTGGGTACATATTCATTGTAGTAAAAATGCCACACACTACTATTGACAGAGTTTATTACAGTAACATGTCTTGACCCACCAAGAGGAGCCTTTCACTGTGCTAAGCCATAGAGGTCTGCCCATCCAACTTTCCATTTGCTACACGTGAGTCAGAATTTTATCAACTTTTCTTTTACTGTGATCCCTTGATGCTATGTTATTAACAGGAATCAACAAGTAATGGAAAACTATTATGATCATTAAAGTATGCAGACGAAAAGTAGCCAACTTATGCTTACGCATGTGCCAGAAACCAGAATACACATTTTTTCCAGTTCACAAACACTTGAAAAAGGAATTTTGGTCCTGGCATTCTTGGGAAAAATCAAGTGCCTGAAGCATACTCAGTTCCAGCAATGGTGAGGTTTTTTCTTGGTTTGGGGGGGGGGTTGGCAAAGTTACTGAAAGATGTCATTTTAAAAGTAAATAAAATCAACACATTTTATTAATGTTTTGAAAAAGACACACAATTCAGGTAGCTTATTTTCAGCCAAATAGTGAAGCCGTTTTTCAAAACATGCTCAGGAAAGCTTACTGAAGTCAACAGGAGTTTTGCTGAGTGAGGACTGCAGGATTTGTTTCTAAGAGTCATCGAAATAGCGTGTTTATTACTGAAGCAGTAGCAAAAAAAGCAGTCACTGTGAATCATCCAAAATAACTATTTCCTTTAAAGACTGACACTCAGCCAGATAATTCTATCAGATCTCTGTGGACTTGGATGGAGTGGTCTTCAGCAGACATTTGGATAACCTACAAGAAGCATATGGACACACTAGAGTTAGAGCATAGGTCTTGCCTCCAACTAGAAAATCATCCTTTACCTCTTCTTTTTGTAAGTGTGAGGGGATATTAAGGACAGTGGGGAAATTCTGCCAGGATGAAGGCAGAGTGGATTTCTGGAAGGAAACATGTTTTCACCAAAAGAAAAGGGAAAAAATAAACAAGGTGGAAAAAGAAGCCAACACTTTCCACTGAAAGAAAGAAAAACTATTAAAGGGAAAGAAGAGGTACAAGTAAGAATAGCTCCTTTGCAGACTTGTCACTTCCTATTGCTCTTTTTGTCTGACAGAGCTGAAATAATGAATTTACTTTTTACTTCTGTATTTAAAGGCTATATTACTTTGCTGTTCCTTTATTCATGTGTTTGCTTTTAAATTCTGCTTGCTTTCACACTTCCATTGCCTTTTCTCCTATGAAAAGAGCAGGTATGGATATGGATTTCCTATAGAAGAGATGTTAACACCCTTCTTTTACTTTACAGCCTTCTCAAGAGACTGGGGATAAGGGAGAGTTTTCAAAACAAACCATATTCTAGCAAACAGTCTACTTTGTCTAATGCCTGGTGTCTGACATGAGACGGTTTCAAGATGCATTTGAGGAAAGAACTAAATCTCCCATTCCTTGACAACCTGCCCAAAGGAAAATACATTTTCTAATATTTGTTTATTTACCAAAGTTGTTCTTTCCTCTGATTCAATCCTTACACTGGCATGTGTTAACTTTTCCTCTTTATTTGCCAAGTACCTGATTTATGATTGGGGCTGCTAGGCTTCATCACAATACAGTGCTGACAGTCTGGCAATAATTTGCCCTGTTTCTTGAGTCTCCCATGTCTCTTGTTTAGGAAAGCATCAAAACTCCAGCCCACATGTATTCTTTTGTAAATGGACAATATTCAAAGACATTCCTTTGCAAGTGCCATTTAAAAATACATATATTTAAAGACTGCAAAAATTAATAAATTATAGGAACTAAAATGGCTACCAAATTAAAAAAAAAAAAAAGTATGCCTGTTTTCATAGACTTGGCACTTTGACCTGTCATATAATTTTTTAAATATTATTAAAAGCACCACACGTTTCTTTCAGATCTCTAAGTCAAATCACATTTTAAATCCTAAATTCAGCAGATATCTGCACTGTTTTCTCATGAAGAAAAATTCAAGTTTCATATGCAGAGTATATCAACATATTTTCAATCACTGACATCCAATGATAGATCTGACACATTTCCAGGAGATTCAATCTGGGGAAGTATTTCTAGAGCTGAGTCAAGTGATGAAGCAAGAACGCTAAAGTCAAAGCCCCTCTGCTTGAGGACCCACCTGTTATTTAAATAATATATTAGCAGGGTGCATGCTCATCAAAGCAACCCCTAGACACAAGATGTCTCAAAATATGGAATATTAGACTTCAGACACTCTTGGCACTGTGACAGTAGTCCGCTTAGGTTACATAGCCCTTCGCTGATAAATTAGTGTAATTATTTCAGTGTGTTTTTAAGAGGTGCACAGCGTGCTCCCTTGGAAGCTCCACTCTCAGCAATACATTGTTTTTGGAATTTTTCCTACCTGAGCTGCAATTATCAGTCAGAGGGAAACATAGAACAAAGTTCTTGCATTTAGATAACCACCAGGCACTTGGCTAAACCCAAAGTACCAATGTAGCTATTTAATATTTTTGGCAACTGTGCTTATTATGTGGCTTTGGCCTTATTGCACCAGTCTGTGTGCATGTATTGAGGTACTTAACACATGCATTATCTCATGCATTACCTCATGGACACTTACAAAGCTCAGCTTGATGGTCTCTTGAAAAATTTGTGTCCTGGAGAAAATGACTATTTTCTAGTAGAATCAGATTTTGGTGATGGATACTATAGCTGGTTCAGAAAAGGGATATATGTCACGGTACAGACCCTGGCTAAGGTAGCTTCCTAAGAAGAAACTTTCAGAGCAGTTGCATCCTGTCTAGAATTCACTATACCTCTTTATCCACATTAAGAAAAACAGTGTAGTTTCAAGGTGGTGAATGTGATTCATGTCCATACAACAACTTTCTTTTTAATAACTGTTTTACCATGATCAGTGAGAAGCATTTGCAAGCCACATGTGGGCCTATTCTTGACCAAATGGAAACTTTCTGTGGAAATTCAACTTCGCCAGGAAATGTTTCTTAGATGCAGGATGTAAATCAGACAAGAGTCCTCACGCTAGAAACTCCGGTTGTCCTGCGGCTGCAACATTCATCTGACACTGAAGTGTTCTTTAGTGCATCATATCAGGTAAACAAGGACTCCACTTGTATTTCCCACTTCCTAGTATTGTCTGTTGAGTTATTGACTATTGCAGGTAAGATATGTCACTCACTCCTCAGAGCAGTTACACTCCTTCACTGAATTTCCTTCTCTCAAAATACATAAAAATATGTCTAAATAAAAGAAAAACTGCAAAAGACTTGTCCCATAAAGAGTAGAAAGATTTGGAAAAACTCAGTAGCTTCCATTACACAGAAGGATATTTCCCAGGCAGCTCTTTTCAGAGCACAATACTAGCCTTCACTAAGACTTAGCTTAAGGCAGAGTAAGTAAAAAATGTTGGTCTGTTCTACCAGCTTCTCCACAGTGCCACCATCAGTTCTTCAATATAAAATGAATACAAGTGGATCTTGGACCCAGAAGGGAAGTCAGATCTGCTGTAAAACAGAGGATACTGAGTCAAGTAGCATCCATCCCACAACTATACCTTGTGTTTACTGGGTGAGCATGGGGATTGAGCACAAATACTTCTTTCCAAAAGTGCGAAGAGATATCAATCTGCCCAAAGAACAATAAAAGGAGTCCCTTTCTGGCCTTCAGACTCCACACGTGCTCTGAAGAGCTGAGAAGAGGGAGAACACTCTCTCCTGGTCCTTCTCTGATGATAGCTTTCTAATATCTTTGTTATAAGTGTAAGTTCTGTCATCTGGAAAAATCGCCACCGCAGAAATGCTGCTGGGCAGAAAAATTTAAAGCATATGTTTGACAGCTTTATTCCTGCTGTGAATTGTCACAATTATAATTTCAAATAATAGTTTCAAATTATTCACAAAATTATTTTGTATATAATAATCATGAAAATGTGGATTTATTTTGAGCCAACCCTGGGGAATCATAACCAATCATTATTAAATGCAAGCTTGAATATCACTGGATGTGTACATCACAGGATTCTTTGACTGAATCAACGCAAGATTGATAATAAGTGTATTAAAAATTCATAATTCCAAATCAGTGAAGATTTGCTTTAAATTTACTTTAGTTGCAAATATTACCAGTAATGTTTCAATTAGCAGAAATTTTAATGCAAAGGGAACACAAAACATTGATTTGAAATGTAAGTTAGAGAATTATAATAGCACTCAGTTACCTCTAGAATCGGAGCTGAGCTACCACATCCAAATTCAGATGAGGATTTGTAACATTCCAGCATCTGAGATTTTTGAATCAAGGATTTTGGGAATGGTATGTTTTAATGATTTGGTTCCGTCATTACATAACAATCTGACTGTTGTTTTTTTTAAACCCTTTCACAGAAAAAAACCCTAACATTTTTGGGTCCAGGTATTTTGGTTCCGTCTGCATTTTAAATGAAGGCAGTACTTGTTTGCATAAAATCTTGTGTTCACTCCCTTTAGCATCACAATATAACATCTGCTGGTAGCACTATACTGATAAAATTCTTCCCTGACACCACAAAATCCCACTGAAATCATAGGCAGTGACCTGGACACCACCTCCCTAAGGAATGTGAGCCATTTTCCTATCATGAAATCCCATAACAGCTTTTAAAAATATTTTCAAAATAAATAAATAAATCCCAATTGATTACCACTTCAGTTCTGCATCTTTAATGTTTTGTGTTGCCCTTCTCTGACCTGTAATCAGAGCAACAGTTCTAGAAGCCATTAAGAGACTAACAACGCAAATCCATGATGTCAAATGCACAGTGTAATACTGCGATTTAAGGGCAACTTCTGTCTGCCACTTAGATGGTTCTCTGGAGAGGTGACAGCTGACAGGAAGAATGTTCAGCATCATTACTGTCTATTTTGATTGGAGGACATAAAGGCTGTACAATGAGACACCCTCTCCTAACCACTGTTGGGATATATTTATTTACAGCTGGAATGATAATTACATGGATGGTTCTTTTAAGCTGAAGTATGGTTCCTCCTTTTCGCTTTAAAGTAAGGGTGATCATACTAAATCTGTTATTACAAGTGGTGTTTTCTTTTTCCTGATACTATATAAGACTGCCAGCCTGCCAGCTCAGCAAAGATATCAACAAGCACTTGTTTTGTTGACCAGATGAAAACAAGTGCATTTCAGTTTAAAAACTTCAGCATTTGAAAAAACATACTTTTCAAGCAAACAAATACACTCTTCAAGGAAAAAAAAAAAAAAAAAGGCAGCAGTATCTGCCAATTAGTATAAACAAACAATTCTCCCATGTGATTATGACTGCATACAACAAAGTTTTCAAGGCGTTATTACAACAGTACATTAAACTGGGATGTATAAATCTGTGCCTGTGGCTGGTATGCAAAGAGAGACCTCCACAACTTCTGCCTTGCCTTTTGTACCTTTGTCTCTCCAAACACAGGTGGATTCTGTCATATTTCATTTCCAGTTATGAACTTGATTTGAATTCTGATTTGTTCCGAGAACTCAAACAAGAAATGCAGAAAAAGAATACAGGAGGGAGCTGGTATTGCCCAAAGGAGATGGAAGATGTCTTAATGCCATGTTTATCCAGAGACACAGGCAGGACAGAGCATATCCCTCTCTCAGGGAAGGACCAGTGCTTGAGTGAGTTCTCATGTACCTTCCTCAGCTCCAGAGGATGCCTGACCTGTCTCAGAGGAAACATCCACTGTGGCAGTACCCTGCCCAACCTGTGGCCACGTACTTCAGTGAAGGGGCACATGACTCTCTAAACAAAACTCAAGTGTGTTCCATAGGTGAATGAGTCACTCATTTTTAATTACTGCTGTAGGGTTTTAGACATCAGTACACACAAATGCTTGCTAGGTGCAAGCATTCAACTTCTTAACACACGCTCAGATCCCAGATACTTGCTAGCTTGTAAAGTAGCTTTAAAAAGTATTCTATAATCTACTACAGACTGCCAGTGCTATAGTCCCATATGTACTCTAAAAATCTATTGGTCTGAGTAGAAAAAGATCTTTCAGCAGTTTTGGTTTTGTTTCGGTTTGGTTTTTTTAATCACTAGACTTTTATAAAAATATGAAAAGAAACATTACAACTTTCTATTAAATTTTATAGAATATTTTTGCCACAAATAAAAAAAAAAAATCACATCTATACAGAAAAAAACCACTGTCTAAGTAAGAAGAGTTAGAATATCTGATCTTTGGTAGAGGCCTGGCTGAAAGACCTATCTTCACTATCTGGCTTTCCAACAATTACAGCATTACATATTTTCATACATTAAAACCAGACCCATTAATATAAACCAGAAATTACTTCCATGTGATTCCATATAAAATATTCCCTCTTCTCATGTTTAATAAACTTCCTGTTTGAAGAGATGTAAACTGATATCCTCATCCAGCAAAGCACTTAAGTATATGTTTAAACTCATGCACATTAGTAGTCTTCTCAATCAGGGTCTGAATGAGGCTGCCATCACTTCTCTGCTGGAGTTTTTCCTCTACAGTAAGGTGATGTAAAAACATGTTGAAAAGAGACAAAGTGTATTGCCACCATTTAATGTGGCATTATTGGGAACCAGTAGTGGAGCAGCTTGAACAGATCTCCATCATGCCACAGGAATGGTTCCCCCTCAGGTCCTGGAGAGCCAGAGATAAAACAGGAAAATGGAGGACATCCAGAAAAAGTATACATCAAAAGAAGCACACAGATGGCTCAGGATGGGCTATCATATCAACCTTCCACTCCCAGTTTCCCCAGAGACTGTAAATGCTGGGGTTTCATGCAGGGGAAGCTGGTTATGCTTTTTACAATAATTAATCTCATCCATGTTTTGGCTTTCCTGCTGAAACATTCTTCTGATCAATATTTTGACTGAAATTAATCATTAAGTTCATATACATAATTGTAATATTTTATTCCTCATCTGAAAGCCACCAGTAGTAGAATCAAATTGAACTTCTGCCTCTTCTTATTCTTTTTTTCTGCCTTGTCACCTCTCTTTTATCTTCTCATGTTCCCTTCACTTCCTTCGCCTAATACATTATTTTACAAATAATCTGTTCTTTTTCAATATTCTTCTCTTTTCTTTCCTTATTTCTTTTCCTTCCTTCCTCCTTTTTCTTTTTTCTTTCCCTCCCTCCCTTTCCCCTTTCCTTCCTTGCTTCCCCCTTCCTTTCTTCTTTTTCCACTTTCCCCTTTCCCCTTTTTCTTTTCCACTTTCTCTCATTTCTACTTTCCTTTTATCATCCACTTCTCATTTTCTTCTTTTCACTGTCTTCTATGCCATGAGGTTTTTTCTCTCTACTATTAAAAAATAATAGGCAAGAGCATATGTACATGTATAAATTAAAAATTAAAAAATTTCATTAACTGAGATAATTTCTGGAGGGTTCATCCTTCTAGAATTTCTTCTTTTAGAAAACAACAATTATCACTGTTCACAATGATTTAAGAAAGCTGAGAAGTAAAACTAGAAAGATCGTATCAGAAAAATATATAGACATGAAGGCTCAAGTTAGCATACAAACACACATACACCCTAAATAAAATCCTGGTCTACGTAACTTCAAGTTCGATATAAGTATTTGTACACTCTTCCTGGAGAATAAATAAAATGGAAGCTGACATTCAGCAATGATGAATCTCTATGCTTCTTTAAATTTGGGCCTTGAAGATATTTGTCTTTTGTTAAGAATAAGCTTATAAAATTTTCTTTGTGTCTTGCACACATTACAATAGGCATCACAGGGAAACTTTGAAGTCAGTTGCTTGAGTATACAAGGCAAAGTCAAAAGCTTAGCTACTGAAAAAATACTTCAGAACTTATCGGTTTTATACAGAAAACCAAGAGACAAGAAATGAAGTAAAACCTCCTGTAATACAATTTTGTGTAAGTGTATAAACTAATCTTCATGCAGAATTGACTTAAAATAATCTCAGGACACCTGATGCTCATTCTGGCGAATTAGACAACACAGTGGGACATTAGGTTTTGCAAATCCCCAGTCATATTTGTTTTAGTTTGAGAGACAATTTGTGTACAACCAATCCTGCGGGTTCTCAGTCCATCTTAAAGAGAAAACATCATACAGCTGTATTTTTAAGCAAACAAGGCATTTCGGTTTCTTTGTATGACTGAAAATTCTGAAACTTGAGGAGAAAATAAACCAGCAGTTAGTTATGGTGTGACAGAGCCACTGTTATTTAGATGCTTAAATAGCATCCTGTGGTGGCGCTGGTCAGTGACAGCCTGCTGAAACCCTGCGTTGAACCAAGGTGCCCTCCAAAAAGGGAAGCATTGTAAGGAGGCACCACCTGTAAAGAACAAATGTTACATGAAGACATAAAATCCAACTTCATTGTCCAAGTGAAAAGGGTTATGTCTGTACAAGAGCACTGCTCATTTGTAAACTTCTATAAACTGTATGGCTGCTCAGGAGTGAATACAGTCACATTCAACTTGGCGTCATAAGAAATACAAGAGCAAGCTGACTTAGCTACTCAGTTAAAACAAAAATAACGTAACATTTAATATGAAGTTGAGACATTGCATGAGATAGCTTCATATTCCAGGACTCTTTAAAGTGTATTATACCTGTTGCTATTGTTCAATACAACCCATCTGTCACTTTTCTCAAGCATTTTCTCCACAAACCGGATATTTAGAATTAACAAAACCAAAATCCCATCCAATAGCTAGATAATATCCTAAGAACACGAAACTCTTCACCTTAGGGACATGGAGGAGCTAATAACTTAACTGCTCTCTTCCATTTGCCAGTCAGATTGAAACTGCAGGACGTGTTACAGCTACATCTCTCCTTTAGGACTCCAGTAATCACTCCAATTTTCTGTCATACAGGCATACTCAGTGACTTCGTGCAATACTAGCCAGAAGCAAAAGACCAAAATACCCAAAAGTGAGGGGGAAAAAACATAGACATCCCTTAATTCATAAATAACAGGAACACAGCCGTGTAAAAGCTATTGCTATCAAACACTATTTCAGTATAGGATCATTCCTTATATCCCTTTGCAGAAAATAAGAAATAACTTACTGCTAAAATGACATATTTAGAAACTGTCATGGGAACAAACCCACTCTAAAAGAAACATCACACAAAACCTTCTGAACTTTGTGACTAAATATTCAAAACCAGCTAAGTGATTTTATCCATAAACATGGATATTTTTGCTTATGTTTTTGCAATGTGCAAGTTTACTGAAGTCTGAAGATCAGTCCTCTTACACCAGCCTGCAAAAAAAGGACTCAGAGGGAGATGTCAAGCCACCTCTCTGCTTCCTTCGTCTGAGGCCAAACATGTGCCTGGCCAATTTTTCAGTACAAATTTTAGCATCCTGAAGGCTGCTCCAATTTGTACCCATTGGCAAGGTTCCAAAGGAGCCATCTTTGTGGCCATAGCTGACAGGGGCTCAGGAAAGCATCAGTCATGACTCCACGCTGACACTGGCACTGAGACAGAATACAGCTTTTTCTGGCTCTGTGCTAGAAGGCATCCCACCCGCAATTTTAGGAAAATATCAAATATCAGAGTGGTGCAAAGTATTCTTGATGGTGATATTTCTGGAATTTGCTATTTTAACTGGTTTATAAACCTATACAAGCAATTACAGTTTGCATTTACTGTATATTACATTAATATGCAGACAGTTAAAATGTACATTGTTAGAAAGAGAAGGGATGGATCCTAAGGCAGGAGACCTGTAGGGAAAGAGAATTTAAACAAATTTATGTATTTTTCTTTCACGATGTGCAATGTTGACATTTCAGCTTGCTATTTATTTTACATTTATTTATTTCTCTTCATATTTCTTTGTTTTATGAAAGCAATGTCTATGTATCACTAAATGGATCTTCCTTTTTCTATAGACATGTAAATATAAGATACAATTATAGGGCTTCTTCTGTTGAAAGCAGTTATATTTTACACCTTTTTTCCTCCTGCCCACTAGGTAGTGATTTTCTTTGTTAGCCACGGATTACTCTCTTTCAAATCCATCATTCCCAACTACCCATTTGGTGGGGCACAGCAAGCTTTTTCAATCACTCCTTTTTGCTGACCATGCACATGAGGTTGCAGAACTCAGTCTTGTCCTCACAAGAGAATTGTTTTGGTACAGTTTTGTTGTAAATTTGAAGTAATACAGTTACAATCTTACATGAGGATGTTCTGATTCCAATACCACAAAACTTTTTAAAGTTTGTTTCCATCACATGGAAAGAGTTCTAAGCTAAAGCAAGCAAGCACTTCTCCTCTAATAAAAGTGTTCATGTAGGAGATTATACCCATGTAACAGTTCAAATGATTTGTCTCCTGTTGAGACAAAGTCCTAGACAATGACGTGCTCCATGCAGACATAGAAGCAGCATCCAGATGATAGGTCTCCATGTTGTCTTAATTGGTTCAGATAACATGGTTTTCTTTTATAATAGCATGTCTCTATTTTTTGTCAATTTTTAAAAGGAAAAATATCCTTTCAGCTGAAATCTTACTATGACTATAAGTCATCAAGTTGCTAAGAAGCCTTCAAAAGCTTGTTAGAAAGGCCTGGTAAGCCCCAGCCTCTCATAAAATTTCTGTAGTAAATAATTTCTCATATTGTATTTTCCATATGCATTACATGTTCTTTGTATTTTCAGCCATCTAAGGAACAATAACATCACATGCCGCGGTAGTCAGATGAGGCAACAGTCCAAAGAGCCACTCCTGCACAGACTGCATTGACAGGTACTTGGAGAAGAGATTCACATGTCAGAAAATTAAATAAAAGCATCCTAGGGAAAAATTCAGGTTAGAAAAATAAGATTTTTCCCACCCAACAGGAAAAAGAACCCACTTGTCAGAAAAGGCTGCAAATTAACTTTATCATCTGAAAGAATGAGTTTTCTTAGTAATTCAGTGACAGAATTACAATTCAGTGACAGATTCCTATAATGAGCTTCCCATGGCTAGATTATTTTCACGTACATGGAGACAGTTTCGATTTAAAAAAACTTAACAAATTAGATCTGCAAGCATTTCAACTATTTTTATCTGGTTCAACTAAGCCTTGTGCTCTGAACACTCCATTTTCTGCTTTCTATTTCAACCCATGAAACATGAGGGTGAGCAGTGTTAGTTCATAATTTAAGTAATGCTCATGTTGTCTTTTCTGTGGAGTAGAGGAACATTTCAAATCATAAAAGTTAAAGAATTACTAGAAATGGAATTTTAAATCCAGAAAAAGGTGGGTAGCTGCTGATGACATGAATGCTAAGCAAGAAAGTACTCATCATTTTTAAGAGTTTAGGTGAGAGTATAAGCAAACAGGTTTAGATAACATTAAACAATTGGTCAATCAAAAATTTTTTGCTCATCAGGGAATCACAAAAGCCTTTCCTTAAAGCTGCCTTTGCTCTATATTTGACCATTCCGTGGTCAAATAGAGATAGCAATTTAATTTTCAGTATGCCTGCAGATCTTCAGAAAGCCTTATTGCTTTTAAATCATACTGCCTCATATAACTGAATATGTATTAAATTAAAAGTCTTTTTAGCCTCTTATTTGTCATGCCTTTGTTCTTGATCTATGGAGAACTCAAATCCTTCAGTTACTACAGTTCCTGAAAATAAATCTGCTTTCAATTGGCTTTGAGTATACATTGCACTTTCTATGGTCATTTTTTCCTACACAGGGACACTACAGGCATCTGTCAATTTATAGAAGCAGTTTATAAAAGTGAGAGGGAGACACAAAAATGCATAGAGGTAAGGAAATCATTTACCCGGTGACCAGAGAACAGCACTACTTTATTGCAGATGAGAACACTGAGAAGGCTAATCTTGTGTTCAGCAGTCCTAAACTTTTCTCCTAACAGAAGACTGCTAGATGAGGTCCTTGATAAAGAGGGGTTTTTTTTCTGGGACTGCTATATGAGGAATTATTCAACTGACATCTTACTTAAAAGACTAAGTGGCTCTTTATGTCTGTTTATCTTGCATTCAGTAGACTCCAGTCTAGCTGATTTACACAGATTCAGGTCTCCCCTTCCAGCCAAACTGTCTACCCAGTCTTACAATGATTTTTTTTTTTCTTTAATTCTGATATCCAGAAATCTTAAAGGCTAGGTTATATAGTAATTACTACTCCAGTTTACCCATAACAAGCTCTTATTCATGATGAGGAGACATTTTAGGGCACTGAAAATCTTTTCATATTCAGTTAAACACATAATTTTGAAAGTAACTGTGATCAGATCGAATAAGTCATTTGCATCAGCATACTTTTAACGCCCCACAGAGGTTCCTCAAAAATCAAAAATTTAACGCCTCTCTATATTTTGGGACATTAGAAATGTAAAAAATACAAGCAATACAGTTTCCATAGAAACAAACTAACAATTAATGACATGCTGATTACTATGGGAATAGGATGGAGACAATGGAAATTTTGTATTCTAAGCTATCATCACTTAGTAAAGAGGAAGGTTTAGGGTTCAAATCCCTTCATTCCACTTAGACAATGCCCTGAGTTGTATGCTTCCAATTTATTTACCACCTACTACAGACCTCTTCTCTAACACTTTTCATTAAAAGAAACATGGAAAACAAACCAGCAGATAGAAACAGCACTGGAGTGCATTGCTCTGACCCCAAAACCATTAAAGGCTTAAGGCCTTGTTTATAAAGAAGTTTACAACCTCAATTTTTGTTTAAGAAGAGGGAAGAGTAACAGTCCATATATCACAAAATTCTACTGTAAGAGAACTTCAAGAGTATGTAGGAGTTTGGTCCACAGAAATTACAGGATGACAATGGAGGGTTTTTTACACTAACTCTCCACGTGCAGCTGGGAATCAGAAGAATCAATGTCCAGAGTCTCAGCTATATCTACATTCTCCACCTTCCAAGACATGATTCCACGATGTCCACTGAACAGAGTGATTTGAGGATGTTCTGTATTACTCAGCTGCAATATATTCTAAGCTTATGTAAACATAAATGCATGCAGGATTTGTTGTATTGATTGGTCAGGGCTACCTCTAGACATGTAGAAGATAGGAAAAGGTTAACTACATTTAAGGAATGATGGTACTGCCCAAGCTGTCCTTTCAGAACTGCAATACCAAGCAGTAGTTTAACCACAATCACACACACACACAGAAAGAAGCATGTAAATGCTGTCTAGGACTTAACTGAAAATAAATTGAAGTTTCCATCCATATTTATCATAACAGATCTTCAACATGGACTTCTCTGATCAACAAAAACAGTCTGTGGGACATACAGGAAGAGATTGCTCCTCAAGCAGCTTCTGATGGCAGCATCTCTTAAACCCTGAAAGCTTATTCCCAGGCATACAGCTTCACTCTGAAAGCCCTCTGATAAATGTCTGATTTAATGATTTAGTTTCTGGACAATTCAGGAGAAGCACGAACAAACTATGTCTTTTATATTCTATTTCTGATTCACAAGTCGTCTTTGACAAATCATTTACATTTTTTCCTTTAATTTTCCTATCTGTATCCTGGAGTAGTAACATTTCATTGCTGCAAAGAATCAAGTACTGTTGAGTGCTATATAAATGCCAAGTGACGAGAAGAAAATGGAACCTGGAATGAGACCCTGGAAAAAAAATACCACATGGGCAAGGAATTAAATAGAAAAATGAGGGATAATAAAGACTTAAGAAAACCAAGAAGAAATTAATAACATGTAAGACAATTGCTTTTAATCTGCTTGTTTCCCCTAATTTGTCAGGAGAACATCAGGAGAAAGACAGGATAGATGTTTGGAGAGCTCAAATTGCATTATGAAGTCATACCCCACCTGGAGGGGAAAAACAATTCACCAAAATGTACATAGAGTCCTCTAGCAGATGAGACTTCACACACACAGAACTGCTGATGGAATCATTTTAGTGTTTACAGCTAAGCATAGCAAGATGGATTTCATCTCTACCATAGAGAAGGCTGCCTTTGTCCCATCTTCATGCAAATTGAGTCTGTTCTGACTATAATATGCTGGGAATGGAACAGTATTTCTACAAACTGCCATGATTGCTGAGAATTTCCACTGATACCTGGAATTTCATTCATGTTTAGGGTAAATATCAAATATTTTTGACAGCATTAGCAAACAGATAACTTGCTCCACAATCAGTGTGACCAACATTTCTAACTAAAAAACTATTGTATTTCTACCTTTTTCCCAAAGAAGGAAAAAGTGTGTGCTCCTGGAAATAGGTCTGTTTTTCAACATTGCACCTTCTGCTTCTCAAAACAATAAAGAAAGAGCCAGTCTCCTCTGTTTGCATAAGCAGAATATCTCTTTTAGCAGCTGCTCTTTCCTTGTATAGGGTGCCTCCAAGCAAAAACAATCACTAAGTAAATAAACCATGCCTCTTTCCCTTCATCTGCCTCTTGCTCCTAAAATGTCTTATTTTTTTACATAATTGATCAGCACTATTTGGATGAATGTGTTTGCACAGCTTTGGCAAGCAAATTTGTATTTTTTCCTTCTCATGCTGGAAGGAACAGTTTATTTCAAAGAGTTAAACAGCCGCAGGGACCCTTGAGATGTTCTACATCCTCTAGCTGTGGTATGCACTCTGCTAAGCTTTGAACGATACACTATGCAGCAGCCCCTTTGAGGATATGGCTATGTAAACCATCTTACAGACTCTTTTCCTACCTATACTAAAGGCCTAGTGTCTCCAGGAAAAAAAAATAACGATTCCTGTAATTGGAAAAAATTACTGCTAGAAAGAATCAACAGGAAAGGATTGAAATGAATAGGTAATCCAAACACGTGCCTGAAATTCCATCATTAATAATACCATTGGCACAAATGTTCTCAACAATGCTCCACTGTTAGTCACACATACCATTGTTTACATTGTTGTGATGCTTAGATTAACATAGATATAACTGTACCTTAAGTCTGGGACATGTGTGGCACAACATAAGTCAACCTCCTGCCACATATCCGTTTGCCACCTTCTAAAACAGAAGAGGGAGTCAGCAACGAAGATGCACATCCCATATGTGCTGAAGTCCCAGAGCCACATGGGTTTCTTTTGGAAAATAGGATCATTAAGTGAAAAAAGCTATGAAATAAAACCTTTAAACACAATAGCCAAATTCTTTTCTCAGTCACTAAGTGTAGCTCAGGAATTTTGACTCTCTCTTTCAGCTGCCAAATGAAGCCACAGTAGGAGTACATGGTTGGTCTTAGGAAAAAACAAACACATCTGTACTGGTGCAAGTCTTAAATTCACTGAAAAAAACACAAATTATTATTTAGTGGAATCATTCCTTTTCCTCAGAGAACAGAAATTAATAATAACCCCTGTGTCACCATGTGTGATGGCTCTGCAAAACTTAATCTTGTGATCTCTCCCATTCAGTATATATATGCAGCCACTTAGAAACAGCAAAACATCTAGCTACATGTGTGCAGCAAAGATCAAATTTGGACAAGGTATATTAAACCCCACATTTCCATAATTAATTTACACAGCATTTCACTTCTGAAAATGATGAGTTGTCAGGCCAGTCACTCTCTGCTTCTTCATTTAAAGACAGGCAACATTTCATGACCAGACTTCACTAGCTACAACATACCAGGAACATTTTACCCAGTTCTAAAAGGCTCCATGAGAAGTTATCAGTTTTGTCTTGACAGACAAAGGGTGTTTTTAAATCTGCCAGTCCAGACTCCTTTCTTAATAGTCAGTTGGTTCTCTGTTATAAATTCTGATACCCTTTTTTGTTGTTCATATAAGTAACAGAGAGGGGACACAGAAAACGTGAGTCAGGGAAGGAAAACCAATCAAGGATGAAGGTAAACAGCATGGGAAAAAAAAGATTTCTACAAGGTTCTTCCCTAACAGGGAAGACAGACATAGGTTGTATGAAGGGTATTGGGGATCAAGGAATTGAGGGATCTATCTGCACTGACTGAAGAAAGGATTTCTGGATATAAGACACTTGCTATTACTGGAAGATGAACAGAAGGAACAGAATACAGAACCTCTGTAAAGTTAATAGACCCAAAGGAGACTGAAACACAGCATTCCAAATAATTTAGGAAAAACAACATTGAGGGCAAACATTTCCTTTATGTAACTTGGCAGGCCAGTGCTAAAAAATGAAATGTGGATCTCTAGCATTTGGCAACAGCAGATGGCCAAAAAAGGTCTTGTGTGAATAATATGCAAAGCAACTGTGAGTTTCAATTCAATTTATCACAAAAATTATGAAAAGATTTTCTACTTTGCCAAATTTTAAACTATTTTTCCCATCTGTTTTTCTTCTTTTTTTTGTTACTGCAGTCAAGTCCTTTTAACTTTAATAAATATTGCATATAAAGCAGTAACAATTATTTTTATATTACAAAATATTATTTAAGCAACATAGAATTGATAGCACAATGCTGAGAATGTTCCCAAAAGTCTGTTATTGATTTTGTAAGAAGGTAACTTATCAATAGTGGGACAGCCTTGGAAAGGCAAGACTTGGAGGAAGTAGTCTGTCCATCCATTATTATCAATAAATGCACATTCCTTGTCACACAGGCAAAGTTCAGCCAAATGACCTTACTATTTATCAGTCCAGTCAGGTTATCATGTCCTTTTTTTGTCCTAATCAAGAAATTTACTCAGAGTGCACGAACTCACCACCAGCTCTGGAGATACCTCCCTATGAAAAAAACATTTTGGATACTTTATTTGTGCCACTTTTCTATGAATTAAAGCTATGATCCTTTTTTCCTAGAGAATACATCCTTCTGAGGCCAAAATACTGAAGATTTTGAGCAGTCACAACACCTTCTTGCACGTACCCACAGGTTTTGCTCTAATTTGAAACACCCTTGAATAGAACAGTAGATTAGAAAATGGTCTGCCTCAATGCCGCTGCTAATAAGAGAAAATATTCTCAGGTTAACAGACAATCAGCAAAGTTACAACTGACTAAAACACTGAATCAGATAAACAGGAACTGGCCTAACTTGCCTAATAAACCAAACCATGTCTGGAAATTGTGTGGGAGAATTCTAGGTGGAGCGGATCAAATCCATGACACAGATCCTGTTAACAGTTTGATAACATTGCCTGTCCTGAGACTTTAGTCCAAGCTTGGACCTTAGCAATGCTTAGCTTCCTAGCTTGTTGTGACGTGTCAGTAATGACCTAGATATAATCACCTTCGAACTTCTTAGTTTATTTATTCCTAGTAATGATAATGCTTTACAAAGGACTTGCAAGGACAAAAAAAAAATGTCCTCTCAAACCAAGTTTTTCAGAAGAAAAGACACTGTAGGTTCCCCCCTGCTGCAGGGAGAATGGCCAGGCCTTAACAGAGAATTTGAAGAACAGCTGGCAGTGGACCTGAGGCAGGAGAAACCCAGGTTTTGGGGTGCATGGGTTGCCTCTACCCTAAAACAAAAGTGACTTCTTCCCTTTTCGGGATTTTTCTAATCACTTTATGTTGTAGAATGTAATTCTGATTTTAAAATATTGTAGTTCTTCTACTATAATACAATTCCAAGGACAGGCTAAATCAAAGCATCTTCTCTTTGAGCAGTGGGCAGAGCCTAGTACTAGAACACAATCACACCCTTTAGCCACATTTTATCTGCATGTTCTTTATTTTGCCATTTCAACGTCTGTAATACGAATTAGATTTTATTACAGAAATCAATAAACTCACGCCATACTATGGACCGTCATGGCAAGACTACGGTTTTTGCAGAAAAAGTACATCATTCTGTTCTTTTCCTCGAAGTTCATCATGTAATGCATTAAAAACAAACAAACAAACAAAAAAAAACACTTAGTAAAAAAAAAAAAGGTTTGCATTAAGTTTTAATACAGAAACTTAAAAGCACATTTTTAAGGAAATACTTTAGTGCCCACCAAAGAGTAACTCAAACTTAATAATATGCAATCTCTTCTTCTTTGTTTGGGCCTCCCCTAGTAAAAGAGGAGTTTGTAAAAGATAAAAAAGGGAATTATTTGAGAGATTACCAGAGAAGAAAATGACGTGTCCAACAGCCTTCTCCATTAATTGCTGAGCAAATCTCTACCTCCTTTTCTGCCACATTTACTTCTCCAAAATACATACTTCAATTAGTTTTTAGTTTCAGCAAAGGAGCTTTTACAAGGTTTCTGATTTTTTTTAATAGCGAAAGAGGGATGGGTCAAAGACACTATTTCTGCCTCTGTCTGTTCTGAATGGTCTTTTATTTTAAAAACTTATTTTCAGCTGCAAGAATTATTCCATTATGAAAGCAAAAAGCCCATGGATTTCAACAGAGCAGGAAACTGGCAGATTGTATGATCAGGACATGAAAGTTTCTGAAGAAGCAACAATTTTCATTATAAGATCTAGAAATTTGTCAAGGCCTACTAGGCATAATTTCTTCACCATCTGATGAAAAAACACTTGTTTAATTTCTTTGTTTTCCCTTTGCCATTTCATAGGCCCAGATCATTGCATTGAAGCTCTTACAATTTATCAGCTACAGGTAGCAAATCCTGACAAAAGTTAACCCTACAGAAAGTCTAATAGGAAATGATGGCTTTTTCAACTCAAAGAAAAGAAACTCAAAGAACAGAGACTGAAAAGAACTGAAAGTGTGGCAAGTCACCAAAATAAGGACAATATTAGGACCTATTGATCAGGAAATTATAGACTTATTTCTGCAGCTTTGCATTGGTTGTGGGGAAAGCCTTCAAATAGTTGTTAAAGAGCAAATGGAAGAACGGTCAGTAACCCACATCTTGAATCAAGGATAGCCAACATGGTCTCAGGAAGGGAAGGGCATGCCTCGCTTACTTGCTGGAATTGTTTAAGCCTGCAGCTGCCAATACAAACACGGGGAATGCTGTGGATACTGCGCACTTGGATTTTCAGAAAACACTTGCCAGAATTCCTAACTGAGATTACTGTCTAATGTGCAAAGCCATAGCCTAATTCAAAAAGGGCAAAGGGGCCCCCACAGAAGTAAAAGGCTGCCCCTTGGACAGGAAACAAGGCAAGCCCCTGTAAGTTGCAGGGAGGTTTCTGGTGTTAAGAGTTGGCCTTACTAATAAGCTTATAAATGCTCTATGAGATGGAATTGATATGTACTTACACTTGGAGAGAATGAATTATGATACATCCAGAGACACAAATAGAACATTGTTTTATTAAACATGAAGGCTAATTAGTAATCACATTGTAATTTTGCTAATTTTGTAAAAGTAAATTTTGAGATTAAAGAATCTCAGGGGAAGGAGCACAGCTGTAAGCTCACTCACCAAACCCCTACAAAGCTTATTAGAAACATAGGCTTGAAACACAGCAACAGAGTTTTAAGCCTGAGCCTCTGAGGAGAAAAAAAAAAAAAAAAAAAAAAAGAGTAGCTGTGAACTTGTAAATAACTAAAAATTGTCAATTTAGCTACAGACCTCAAGAGAAAAATCCAAACTTGGTTTGATCTGAAATAAAAGTGGAAAAATAAATTTTAAGGTGAAAAAGGTATTCAGGACTAGGAAAAACAGATGGATTCAGTCCTTCCAAAATGTTGTATTTTCAAATACTAGTGGAAAAAGCAAAGCAACAAAGGTATGAAATAAGAAATAGGCAAAAATTCTCTTTTACCTACTGTGCAATTGAAGCACTCACTCAGAATTAAGAAAACGCATATCCTCTGCATTTTCATAGTCCCTGGGAGTCTGACTCTAACAAATGCACTCTAAGGGGTTTTTATATCATTGAATGTATTTGTTCTTCCGTTGAAACTGTTCTCCCAGAAAAAAGTATTTACATATTCATTTAGTTGGAGGGGTTAAAACAAAAGTACTTACTAACCAGTAGGGAAACAATCTAGTCCCTAATTTAATTATTTTACACAATGTAAATTTAGTGAATTTCATGCTGACACCTCCAGATTGGACTTGATGTCTTCCTTCCAACCAGAAAAATGTGAGGGTTCTGTGCAAACCTCCTCAACAGAGAGGACACTCTGTGGTCTGGTGAACATCAACCTTGGAAGCCTCCAGCATTTTAAGTATAATAACCACTACTGGATTAAGACAGCTGTCCATTTCAATTCCAGGCAAACTTGGTGAATCACTTCACAGTGAATCACTTCACAAATCTCATCTGTCTGGTTATCATAAACATCTACTCTCATTTTCCCAGAGCAGAGAATATGAAACTCTATGTGTAAAGTATCAGTACTTTTACAAAGACTGGTCTATAGGTATGCATTTTAAAGATGAATCATAGAAGTCAGAGCTTGTGCTTAATTTCTACAAAAATCACGTAAAACTTTTGCTTTAGCAATCTGTAAAATGAAAAAAAAGGCTAGTCATGGTAATTGCCAGGGACACTTGTAATGATAAACGAAATCATTTTCATTCTGTAATACTTTTGGAGATCATTAATTGGACTGTCTTGTACTCATTTTTGTAGGTTAAAACATGTCTGTGATGCATTAATGAAATTAAATACTTTCACCTCATTTTAGTGCTTTCTTAAAAAAAAAACAAAACAGAACAAACAAAACCAAACCCCAACACTTGTAAGGCCTGATCCTCTGATCCTGTATAAATAAGTAGAGGTAACACAGGGGAAGATACATCCCCCACTGATTTAGGAGAATTATGCCATCGTCCAGTATGACTTCTTTACAAGGTGGGAACACCTCCACTCCAGCTGTCACTACTAATAAGAGAAGTATCCACATTTCACCAAATCTGCAGCCTGATAATAAAGGACTGCAAAATACCAGACACAGGAAGGAGCTCTGTGGCAGCTGATTCAGTGTTTTGAGAGTGCCGTTCCGTAGCAACTCAGTTCTTCCTATTCACACAATGGGACTAAAATAAATAGGAGTTTATATCAGTGATTCATTTGCACATTGAAGATTTCCCTGAAACCCACATCTCTCCTGGACACACCCAGCCCTTCTGTTTCAATGACCCTATAAAGAAATAAGGCTATTGCTACAAGAGTTTGTGGCTTACTTCTCAATGCATTTTGCACAATTCAGTCCCACCTTTATCATGCCCAAAACCACAAAACTGGGATTGGGGTAAATCAGCAGTAGGTATTTAGGAACCAAAAGCAAACATCACATGTTGCATGTTTCTATTACCACTTTTTTTTTCCCACGTCCAATCAACTACGTGGAAATGAAACCTCCTATTAAAATAACTTTTTGCAACACCAGTTTTGTTTTTGGGTTGGGACTTCTGCCTTAAATTACAGTGAAGGGATTAACTGAATGAATGGACAAGTTGATTTTCTGTGCACTACAGAAAATACCAGTAACAATGGAATGGTATTTTGCAGAACAGAGAAATGCAGTTACATACATCAAAGTGATACAGTGTTTACTATTTGTTCACTGAAAGTTTGTCATAAATCATGGATGAATGTAATTGCAGCACTGTAATTACAGTACTGTACTTTAGAAAGGCATGGTACTGTGATAATTGAGAGATTACTTAAGTAGTAAAAACCATGGCAAACTATATAATTCTAGAATATCAGGTCAGCAAATGCAAAAATGGCAAAAGATGATTTTAAGAAAGGTTTTTAAAAACCTCAGTGGGATAGCTGTGAATCCAGATTTTATTTAACAGAAACCACTAAAGCCTGGGGAGAGGAGGAGTTCCTCAGGATGGCCCTGGTTTTGGCATGGTGCTTGCTATTTGAATAAGACACACAGAATATGTGTTTTCCTACAACAAAAACTAAGCTGGCAAATTTTTTTTTCAAAAACCAGAACAGAAAAAGATACCACACTCAGGGTCTATATCTCAATGGCTGGGATAATGAAATCAGATACGTGATCATTATTTGAATCAATCTTTACAGCACACAGCAAACAATAAGACACAGGTAAATGGCAAGTTAGGGGCAAATCACCAGGTGACCCCTCCACTGAAGAGAATTTAGCTTAGCATATTGCATGGTTCTTCTCACTGCTACACAGACATATACAGAGACAGCCTAGCCTGTATGTTAAGTGTCATATATACATTTACGGCCATGCACGAGGCTATAATTTCATGAAACAGCTTGTGAGAATTCTAAACTCTCTCATGTAAGATTTAAGCTAATGTTCAAAATTAGCAAGCACTATGGCTCTTACATTGTTTTGTTAGCCCTGTTAAATTGTCACACAAAACAATGGCAGGTATCCTCAAAGAAAAGGGTTAGTGTTTAATTGTTTGTAATTAACCAAGCACAATTAACAACCTTTCTGACCTTCACTAAATTGTAGCCAGTTTCTCATACTAAGTGCAGTATCTTTACAGGACTTTCCATTGTCAGTCCTGCATTTCTTGCCACCCACCATGCAAACCAACACTGGTACAGACCCAGCACCATCTCAGCCATGCCTACGCGCAGTGCCACAGGTAGGGCCTTAGAGAAGGAAGCCATCAGCATGCTACAAGCAATCACTACATACTTCACCCCTCCCTCCCACCAGAAGCATCAATATTACCGCCACATCCATCTTCAGAAGGATGGGCAGAGGCAGAACGCATCCATAAAAACTAATTTGGTCTAGACCTGTTTGTTTGACATGAATTGTTAGAACTTGGTGCTTATCTCAGCCAGTTCAGCTTCTGTCCTTACAGTATTAGGATACCTATCTTTACCTGTTGGTATAAACTCTCTTTGAAGGCAAATCTTTATCTTCTTACGTTGTTTTAGACACAGCAACAAGGACATGAAGGGTATGTTTGAATGTTAATGGAAAGAAAAATAAAACTTTGAAACCCTGTAGAATTGTGTTTCTGATGCACCCTGCATTTCATGAGTGTCTGCTGTAACGATGACCAGATCACTCCACTTCTCCATTCCTGAATGCCGAGAACCAAGGCTAGCTGAGCTACTGCCGCCTGGACGGACCCCTGCAGGGCTCCAGGGGTCCTCTGAGCCTCGTGACAGGGACAGCAAAGCAGTTCCTTGACAGACAAGGTGCAGATGGTCCGATCTCCCATTTCACACTGGGAACCCTTAATCTGTTTTGACAGTGTCACTCACAGCTTTGTTCTGTGGGATGATTTTCCTTTCAGTCCCCTTTTCACGTGAATCACAATACAGACGACAAAGGATTTATGGTGATAATTATAGTCAGATTGCCAGGTAGTTTTGTGTGCCTGTGTAAGAGCAACTAAAGCAGGGCTAATAAAAAAATCTGCTTGCTAAAATTTTGGTATTTTTGTTCTTTCTTTTAGATGTATTTATCATTAAAAAGGTTCCTTTGTGCCATCTAATGTGGATGTAGATGGAGGAGGAAAGCAAATAATCTTAAATTTATGGGGGTAAAACAACTCTAAGAGGGTGTCTGCTTAAAAAGCTAATGTCACTATTAGTAAGACTACTCATTACGGTAACATGCCTTGGATTTAAATGAGGAATACAGCAATGGAATCAGTAATATTTCCAAAAGTACATACTTACTTTTTGAGACTCTCCACGCAACTGCAGTTCAAGAACCACTGGTTTACAAAACCTAACGCTTCACTATTTTTTGGCATTTAAAGGTACTAAACGCAAGTCTCCTGAGAAGATGCGGTGCAACATTTGCTCACAGATTTTGTTGCTGAAAGTTTTTAAAAACATGTAATGAATTAATAATACCACTGCAGAGCATTTGATATATATCTTGTAGTTTGACAGGACAGGAAAAGGACAAAAACTGAAAAAAAAAAAAAAATCATAAATTTTCTACAAAATTATCTCTAAAATGAGTAGCTTCAGTTGGAAGCACAGATCAAAGGACTAATTCATAACAAGACACACAACAGCCAGAAGTCATCACAAGTACAGATGTTTAGACATGCTTTTAAAGGCCAGATGCAGGGAGCCAGCATCCAGCAACAGAACTGCTCTTGAGAGGCCTATAGTCCCAAAATGACTTTCACCTCAGCACATCCACCAATCTGGCTACACCCCATCCCTGTTTTCCATTTTATGCAGCAAATGTACCCAGCTCTCACTGTGCATAAGGCAGGGAGCATACTACATCCTGAAATACCTTCCAAATACAGCCATCACCTCTTTGCAAAGAGAACCATTCAACTTCTGAGACAACTAACACACCCTGAATTACCTTCTCTGCCCACCCCTGACTTCTGTGTAAGAAGAAGTAGGTTTGACAAAAAGACTCTGCTGAGCATTAATCCCCTGTTGACAGAACTGTCACATTCAGTCAAGTACATCTGATGCTGATAACAATTTAGGTTCTGTAAAATACTAATGTTGATAGTTACAACTTTTAGCTGTCAGACTATACTCCTCTACTAGCAAGCTGTTTTCTCCTAAGAATGCTAACTGGTTCTCTGAATTACAAAGAGGAAAAAGTGAAACAGGAAGATACCATGGACAAAGCTGTAATTACAGAAGGTTCTGGTGACAAGAGCAAGCTCTGGAGCCTTGCTCTTCTGGTTAATTATGATGTCATCATCCCCTCAATGCACAATGTTTATAGGACTTTACTTCAGGGCCTATCATTTTTTCTATATATTGACACCTAGAGCTATAACCATGATATAACCTAGTCATTGGGAAAGGCCACAAACCCTGCTATGGCATGTCTCGATGCCAGTGCTGCTGGTTTACTGCATCTGAGACAGAATCACAGAAAACACATGGCTTTTAAAAGTGATCGCTGAGGTAAGTCCAAAAAGGACTGCTAATTGGAGGTGCACTGAAGTAACTGATAGCTCTGTACCTGTGGTGCTGCGCATTTTAAAAAGTATCTGCAAAGGATGTCAGTTAATTAACCTGTATCACCTCCGCAGCAGGCAAGTCAGTCCTACTGGAGATATGTCACAGTTAAAATATTAACATGTATGGACTGAAGTTTAGATGTTAGGTTTCAGTTCCAAGCTATTTTTCCCATGTGGAAAACCAGAAACAGATGTGGAGTATCTGTTTCTGATTTCTACTGCAGTGTATAGATCAGGAGGAACTCCACTCAGTAAAGCCAGATTACATCTAAGTGAACTGCCTTGTAAATATTGCGGAGGATGTGGAATTAGAGCCCTGAAACTTGTTTCAGACCACAAGATCTCCCTCTCTCTCTAACGTCTCAATAACAAACCTCTTGTACCTCTACTTCCAAAATGGAAGATGGTATTTCCCAGTAAGACCTAACCCTGCCCAGAAGCAAACAAGCATTTTTAAAGCTTAAAAAACAAGGTTTTTTGCTCCAAAGCCTCCTATGACTGCGTATCAATTATCTGGCATATTGCTAATGAAAATGGCATTTAAAAAAAAGAAGTATAGTATTGGAAAGTCAAGTTCTTGCATTTGACAGTTTTTGCTATTGCCCTTGAGATTCTTTCACTTCAGATCCAAGATACTGGAAATGCCATATTGTGACTTGCTCTACATAAAAAACTAGCGACACTTCCAAATAAAATAATAGTAAAAACCCTGCAGCACTAGAAACTACATAGGAAAAACTCTCAACGCCAACAGAAACGTTCATACATAGGCTTAAATGAATACCATTTTTAATGGTCTAGAGATACCCTTAAAATAAATACCCGTAGCCTCGCAGAACCACCGCTGTACCTGGATCTTCCTGCGCAGAGACAGGGCATTTTTTTGTCCCGCCTTTTGAAACTGACACTTCAAAGATTTGCAAATTACTGTATCAGGAGTTAAGACCTGAAAAGCTTTCACCAGCCAAGTTGGCCGGGAGGTGGCAGATTCAGGTAACAGTTTGGAGAGGAGACGTACCAGAAACAGCGCTAGCAGAGGGAGGTGCACGGTGAGGGCTACGCACCCGGGAGCGCGGGAAATGCTGCTCGTGAGGGGTACACCCTGCTGCGCGGGCGGGTCACCACAAGGAGATTTCCTTCAGGTGGTTCCCATTCGCTACTCGGACGGCAAAGCGGAAGGCAAGGTGTTTGAAACTCGCCTTACACCACTCATCTCTAATTTATCGACGCCGCGAGCTACCTCGGACGGGTTTTCACCGGCGGATCGGCCGAAGACGGGGTCGGGCCCTTGCGCAACCGGAACCCGCCGCCCAGACGGGCCTCTCCCGGCGGCCTGCCCGGCGCGTGCAGCGGCGGTGCGCGGGCGCCCTCTGCTGTCCCGCCGCGGCAGCGCCCACCGCGCGCGCGGGAGGTGGAAACGCAGGAGGCGGGCGAGGCGGGGGCTGGCAGCCGCTTGGGCCTTCAGGGGAGGCGGGAGTCGTAAGCGAAGACTACCAGTGGGTGGAAAGGTGGGAATACGCCATTTTCTCCTCAAACGAAGGGTGAAAGTGTTGCAAATGAGAGGTGAGGATGCCCCTGCGGTATTAAAAGGTTCATCGCTGCGCCAGAGCGCGCTGCCGTCCTTCCGATACGTAAGCGGTACCGCCAGAGCTGCCCCTCGGGCCACGCGGCCGTGCCCCTCGAGTTTGTAAGGGCGGAGAGGCGATATCGGCCGGCGAAACATTACTGCCTCTGGAGCAACGGGGACGCTAAGGGGCCTCGAAGGGGTCAGGCCGGTGTCACTGCAGCTCAGAGACAAAGGCAAGTGTTGGTCTCTGGTCTCCTAATCTGCCGGTAAGCGCACTGGCCGCAGAAAATGAAATTCTAGTACTAAAAGCACTCAAACACACGCACACGGTCTAGATCGTCTGCTTCTGCTTCTTCCATACCAGCAAATCTGCCTAATGGGATACAAGGTTTGCCATTGCGTATTTATCAGATCAAACCCAACCCGGGCGAATAATAATCCAAACTCTTGCACTTCAGTGACGGTCAGAGCGGCACTGTTTTTCACTCAGTCATCGATCGGTTCAGCAAAACATCCGGGGCGACTGCCAGTATTCAAATTCAGGTAGTTTGTTGATGTTGTTGTTGTTAATCTTGATCTTGATAAAGGGACCAGACAAGCAGAACGATTATGGGAAATAAATTCTCGTTCGTAACACCGTCCACTTCAGCAAGGCGGAGATAGTGGGCAGGCAGCATCCTACACTAAATGAGCATGGAATGAGAATAAACAGACAGTATCAACCCACAGCGTTTAATCCAGTTTTATGAACAAGCCCTAAAGCAAATTTTTAAAAGGATTTATGACGTTAACCAAAATAAACTAACAGGCCACTTTAGGAAGGCTATATCTGGACAGTGAAAATACTGGAACCTTTGAAAAAGAGACCCAAATTCCTTCATTCGCATCAATTGTCTTAAATAAACAGTGTACTGAGATGAGGCTTCATATTAAATATAATCATTTTAATGGTTTTCAACAGAAGGAGATGGAAAACATTGGTGAAATTAACCTGACAGATGAGGTAGCAGAGCTGCAATTTAAAAAGTAATATCCTTCCACAAGATCCAAGAAAAACGAAATAGTCTTGTGTTTTTCTGTAGGCTCCTTATTTTATTTTCTGTTGCTTTGACTGGCAAGCCCAAATATTTTAGCATGAATTTTATTACTGAGGGAAAAAACATGATTATTTCATGAAGATTACGTTGGAGATGCATCTCATACCTCTAATAATATATTATTAACTTTAGAAAAAATGTTTATCCAGCTGTTATTCTTACTAAAAACTTAGTGGATCAACATGACAATTATAGCTATGCTTTTTTCCAGTGTTTTTTGAAATTAGTGTTCACAGAAATTAGCATTTCTGCAAAATATTTTACCTCTGCTAAATCCACAATTTCTGATAAAGATTCCAGTGAAAAAATGTAGAGTGGACATCAGTCAGAAAGATACTCTATTTCTACTATATCTGTGTGACTATTTTATCATTTTTCCAATTGATGGTTACTGTGACCTGAAATGTGAGTGGAGCCCATGAACTAAACACTGGGAAGAAAAGGAAATTATGGAAATGTGTATTTCTGGTTTACTTGGGTTTTTGAAAGTATCTTCTTTGTGAATTTACTGCGTGAATTCACACACTTGTTATTTACACTCCAAGACTTACATTTCAGTCTACCAGAAGGACTGAATTGCAAATTCCGTCAAAACCTCTCAATGACCCATTTTAAGATATTAATCAGATCGGCTAAACAGTGGCACAGACTTGCCTGGAGGTTGCCGTCAACAATGGCAAATCTCTTGACAAGCCTGAAATGAAGGACACTTGCCAAAGTAAATACTATTTAAGATCCTTCTGATTTGTGTAAATGTAATGATCATTAGAGCAGTTTCAGGGATACTTATTCAACAGGAAAGAGTGAACATTAATAGGACGCTGCTCGCTCCCTGATAGCATTATCTGGAGTTACCTAAACACCAGAGCATGGTTGCATCAATAACTGGATTGTTATGGACGGGGGGGGGAAAGTTTTTCTTTCCTATATAGTTATAGCATAGAAAGGAACTTCATTATTTATCCATAGCTGATGCAGTCCTTTACCCCTGCTAAAACTAGCAATACAAATGTTTGCTTTGGTAGGAAACATTATGGGGTTTTATTCTAGACAATAGCTGTCCACTTCCAACTGGACTGAAATAAATTTATTATAATCTATGTAAGCAGCCTTTCAGTGGTATTTAATATTCTAGTTAAGGCTGACCAGTACAGAATTTGATCTGTTAACAAGAACAGTTAAATGTAACTAGTAGAACTGCCCCAAGAGTAATTGGTAAGTATTTATGCTGAAAAATAAAAGGGGTAGATGTCTGGCTGGGAAACACAACTGAGAGAAGGTAAGAGGAACATGAAATACCTGAACTACAGGTCCCATGTGACAAAAGAACGTTACAGAATGTTTTTCTTGGCCTTCACTAAACAGATACTTTTTCCAAAAGATGTTCCTTAACTAAAAGAAAAAGAAAATAAAATACCAGTATTCCCTTGATAAAAAAAAAAAAAAACAATTTTCATAACCAATACACAGCAGACTATTTGTTTTCAGGTTTGAATTATCTACTTCACACATGTAGACAATAGGATCCTCTTAACGGGTATTGTAAAGCTCCTTAGCACAGGAGAGTATGGCATCAAATAGCAACTTCGGTAACCTTAGAGGCTTTTTGGTCCAAGATTCTGATTGAGGCTGTAGTTGTTTAGTGAAGATTGAAATTTTGTGGACTCCATGCAAAGAGAACATACATTTTGCATCCCCCACGCAGGGATTCATGCAAAAATACATATGGCTATTTCAGACTGCAAAAGGTACTAATGCTTCAAGTCTGAGCATTAGAGAACAGAATGAAATACTTGTGCTCATGCTGAGCTTATCCTTTCAATAGGAAAAGAAGAAATAATCACAGTTTACAGGAGGGTGTCTCTGCACCTGCAGTTCAGTTGCTGCAGTCCATCATCTCCATTACCTTTAGAAGCAGACTATTTAAAAAATGTCAAGCCACACTTCCGAAGAACTTTGAATGATTCCTGTGCCGTCTCCTTGCCTCAGTCTCAACCAGGGCTGGAATCTAACAACTCGGAACTAGTGATTTCCTGGCAGAATATTATATTTCTGCTTACAATCATTCTTTCTGGGAATTGAGGTAGTGCTGTGGAGAGCGCTGAATCCCTAACTGTGCAGGCTGGATTAGATTTACTCTAATCCAATGTTTAAAAACAATATTTACCTTGCTTTAGTGGAATTTTAGCCATTTCCTTTATCACTTTGATAATACTTCAGAGATAGTTCTAAACCTGGACAGGAAGAAAGAAGAAAAATGTTCCAGGCAAAATTATAGAAGTCTATATAAACATGACTTTTTCCAGCATTCTGATATATGCATGTATATATTTATATATAATTTATATTTAAATGTAATATAAAATCTATTATGAAGAAATAGTTTACTGCAAATATTTAAATAAAACATGTTGGAGCCAGGGATTGCATGCTATTTGGTGTATTCTGTTCTCATTGCCAAATTAATTTGGTGCTTTTCTAATGTACTGTTGATATGAAGGCAACTGTAAGGTTAATTTCTAGGTTTCTAACACTCCAAATCTCCTTCATAAGAGACAACACAAAATGCATTCAAATTTTTATATACTTATAATAGAACTATGTAGATCTAGCAAGAAACAACTTATATTAACCAGTCCTGAAATTATTTGACTGATATCAACCCAGATGCAACTTGGAGATTTATAAATACCACTGTAAGGATCAAAGTTCATTGTCACCATGTCTGGCTAACACAGGCAATTATTAAAATGAAGGAGAAAACTATTTGTGCCAGAACTTTGACCCCTTAATAATTCAGAGTTCTATGTTTAGAACAGAACAAGGAGTTACAACACACAATATTTTGAGGCTTTATTTCCACTCACTTTATTCCATTCAGGATTTCAAACAGAAATCCTAAGCTGCCACAGGTTTTGTTTTTGTGTGCACAGTTCTTCCACAAACAGGGCAGAAATTACTTTCAGACAGGAGTCATTATTTAAATAACACATGATTCCACCCAGTTACAAATACACTGGCTGAGCAAGAAAATTAAATTAAGGGGGAAAAGACTTGGCACATTTCGCCAGTTTAAAGGATTATGAAATGCAGAAAAAGTTCTAGAGAATCTGCAAACCCAAAACACCACAAAGGTCTCTTATCCATAGCTATTCGTGCTGCTATATTTAATGACAAGTTTTGCAAGCAAACCATTTGGTAAGAGTTTCATCCTGAAGAAATGAAAATAACAACAGTAAAACTTAGTAGTTATATAAAATCATGTATGTTTGAAGAGACATATAAAAATTAAGTGATGGGTTTTTTTCTCAAAAGATTCCTTCTAACTGACACCAAATGGAAATGAGAGGCCACTCAAATGACTCGGGGTGATTCAAGTTCCCACCTTTCTCAGGGGTAACAAAGAGTTCACAGTCATTCCTTGAAATCCAGAGGATCATGGAATCAGTCTTAGGTCTCTGTCCAACCTGGGATTCATTTGTTCCTGGCTCCTTGTCTTCAGGACAATCACTTCTTTTCTGCAGAAACAGGGAAAATTAGATCCACCTTCATCCCTGTAATGCTTGCTGGCCTGAATCCCCACCTTGTCCCTTTGATCTCACACGTAAAGCCTCTTTGAGGCGGTTCCCAGCCTGTCCATGTATTTCTGTGGCAGTATTCTTTCATAGGATCTGTTTTTAGCAATCTCCTTGACTAAAGCTGGGGACATAATTAGGTCCTCCATGGACCCTGATGTGCAGGAGATCTACATACCCCCTTACCAGGATGGAATAGTAATCCTGAAATTAAAATATTCACAGTCTCCACATTGTAAAATGTGGAGTTTCCCTAAGCTTTCCGTTTGGCCACAATCTTCACAAGACATTAAATAGCAGTGGGTCCATTAAAAGCATATTTATATCTTATAGATAAAGAAGTGAAGACTTTCAGAAGACCTCTGAAGTGAAAGTAGGAAGGCTTAACTCATCAAAATTCCTTCCAGTTAGTTAGGAAGTTTATTTCTTATACAGGCTTTAGCATTACCAATACTAGAGAGTTCCAGAAGATACAGGAATTAAGGAATACCATCAAGGAACTAAAGCCATATTTCTCAGCTGTCGCTGATTTGTAATAAATCTTAACAGTATTAAAGCTCAGGGGAAATTATATTTCATTTCCTTTTGTTCACTATCTTTTTTTAAGATTTCATGGAAAGTTATGAGAGACTCATTCTGCCTTTTGGAGACCCAGTCTATCATAAATCCTTAAACAGACACATTGGTCTATTTAACAGTCTCTGCTGCTTTCATTTTTCTTTTGCTTCTGCATTTCCTGATACCATCTGGGACCACAGGTGGAGTGTTGAAATAAAGCAAGAAAGAGGTTTCTACTGATGAGATGGCCAGACAGATATGGTTAAGGAGATGTGCCAGCTGCCCATTTCCTAGCTCTGAGGTTCTGTTGTTATATTACCCAGCACTGGGGGTTCCATCCAGTTTGTTTAATTCGTTTTAATACTTACATTTCATGCTGATTATTTTTCCCTACCTCAATATATTGCAACCTGGGGATATTTTAAGAGACAAAAATCCTTGGAGTACTCTGAGTAATATTCTATGAAGAAAGAAAAAAAAAACCCACAACCAAAAAATAAAAGAATTTGAGAAACGGGTTCTAAATTGTTTCACAATACCTCACCAACATTCCTTTTTCTTTAATTTTTTGGACATAAGCACTGTCTTTATTTTAAATTAACTCCATTTAACTAAGCAGCTAACAGTAATTGTAGCCATGTTGTAATCTTCTGTGGTAATTGCCCATAAGAGAGTGGAACAATAGGGTGAAGGAATAGGTCACTTAGCCTTATTTGACCAAAAGATCTATCCAAATATTAAAACTAGCTCCAGTCCTGAGTCATTTCCTGAAAGACAAAGGAACTTATCACACTTCCGGCAATTATTAAGACATCGTCAGGGAGATTTGAAGCATTTCTTTCATTCCTCAGACTTTAATTCATGCAGACAACAGTGGATGGGTAGGAGGAGTACATGTATGGACACTATATACACAAATAATCTTGATTTCACCTTCTCTCAGAAAAACCTGCCCAATTTCACAACTTGGTAGATGAAGAGTCTGTCTCTTGACTTTATCGTCCTTTCTCTCCATTCCCATTGCTTTTGTCTTTTCCACATTCATGAGGAAAATGAATTGCCTGTGAGATTGTAATGTCGTTAGTTCCTGGAAATATTCCTTTTCTGTTATGACCGCTGGTGAAGAATTTACCCCAGGAGAGGCTTTTAACATCTGATAACTTTTTTTGGCTAAACTGAATGGGCAGTCAAAGCAGCAAAAGTCCAACCTTATAGCTGGCAATAATTAAGAATCTTGCTCAAAATTAAGAATGTTGCAGACAAAATATTATGGATTCAAGACCAACAGCCCACAATCACAGTGCAAAGGCTGACTTCATCATGGCCACAGGGAGGACTGTTCATGAGACAGGCAGGGGCCAATGCCCTGCTGTACGTGTTTGGAGCTATAGTTACCATTCCGTGTTCTGGCAGCTTTGCTTAATTGTGAAAAAGCTGCTTCTGCGATGCCACATGTCATTTAGACCAGGATATATATTCAGAACAATTCATAGTCTGACACAGGAGGTTCACTGGCTCATTTCAGAGTTATTCCCTTCTGGGCTTTCTGGGAAGTCTAGAAGTGCAGAAATGAACTCTGCAAAGCTGTCACGAAGTCCCATCTATGGATGGTTACTTGGTCACCTATGTTGTTACAATGATGGAGATGAAAAGCTTCTGATATTTTAGGATACTTGATTCACCTGTCAAAAAAAAAAAAAAAATCAAATCTAAGCACAATTGCTTCATAACAGTATCACCAGCTACAGAAAATCTTACCATATGCTTTTTCTTGTCAAAGGCATCTTGCTCCACAAGTTAATTCATCTTCTGAAAATGAAGAGGGCAAATAAAAGCAGGGCCTAAACTGGAGTCTGTCACAGCAATTTCAAATAGGACCAAATGAGTTAACAATTGTGCATCCACAGAATATAGCCATCAAGGCTTGCATGAGGGGACCAGAGTTAAAGTGTCACTTACGACAGGGAAGGCACAGGAGCATTCCAGAATAAAATTTCTAAATTAATATATGCCAGGATCTTTACTTTCAAAGTTCAGGAAAAGAAAACTGACAGGTTAGGAAAGACTTCAGTCTTGATCACAGATTGTCATAAAGCCATATTTTAATATCTAAAATACAAGTGTGTATCTTTTTCTGACTCACAGGTTTTTCTCTCCTAATTCTAGTACAAATAAGTCTTCCAAATTATCTGGAAGGTTGAGGAACAGCTGACAAAGTGAGTTTTCTTCTCTGCATATATAAAATATTTAAGAAAAACTGGTTTAGCCTCTATTTTCTTTCTTCATGCAAAGCAAAGGTAGATAACCAGCCTTCAGGTATAATTTGGATCACAGAAAAATTCCAGCTGTGTTAGATTGAAGGTCATCCTTTGAAAACTATGTGTAGTATGTCTCTTGTATGCTTCTATACACAATTATTACTTTCCTTGGATTTGTTAGCATGTCCTAACTATCAACCACAAGTCCTGTTTTGCTTGGCAAGCCTCCCAACGGTCAACAGATGTTTTCTCCCTCCTATCTCTTCAGCGAGCAAATGACTTCCAAATGATATCCATCTCTCCTTGAACATAGGGTGACTCCTTTTCTCCTGGGGTTCTCTTCTGAGCCCTAGTATTTAGAAACTTGGTAAATGAAAACGACCCCTTTTCAGAGACCATGCAGACTCTAACTTTGTGTTTACAAAATTATACTATGGACCACCAAGGCTAATAGACAGTATAGCCAACCAGGCTTACCTCTCAAGTGTTGGAAGACAAGTGTCTTAGATATGAAAATCTGTAATTCAAAACAGGTTTGCATGGCATGCTTCTCTGCCCAGTAAAACTGATTCAGTTTACCTGCTTGAAAGCTTTACATTTGTTAAGTGATTTGGGGCTTGCCACATACTGTCTGACAACTGCCAACACAAACTGCTAGGATTCAAAGAACATGCATAGATCATCTGATGCTACTTCCTTTTGTACTTTCATAACTGGAGGCAACATAGAGATGGAAGGAAAATCAAGACTTCTCAAGCTTGTGCTGAGTTGAAATATTACAGTGAAATTAAGCCATCTAGCTTTCTCATGCTAAAGGTCTAAAAATAAACCAGACATTTTTGAGAGTCAACATTCTAGACGAGACACAAAAATCCCCAGAAGTATAATCAAGAGAGCATTTTTCAGTTAGCACTTATTACAGTTAAGGATCCTAGACATCTTTTAAGACTCAGCTGAGCTCTCTTTATTCACCCAGAAATCTCAATTAGTTAAAAATATAATTTTGCAATGTCTATTTTTGAAATTTGTGTTCGATAAAGTACAGTAGGTATGGTTTCAGAAAAGGACACATTTGTTAGCACTTGAAAAGCATATATTTCAATACATACTTGAAAGATAAACTTCTACCAAGTACTCTCTCTCCAAGCAATTTGCAATTCTGAAAATGTGATCTGCAAAATGAGCACACACATGAAGAAGGAATTTGTGAAGAAAGAAGGATTCTGTGTATCTTTCTTAGTTTTCAGCACAGAGAGTTATGACTGTTCAAGCCAGAATACTCCATTCTCTTACATAGCCAGTTACTCTTCCAGGCGTTCTGGCGTTAGCACGACTTCTTATAACCCTTCTCAGAATAGGCTTTACCAGTGTGTTATCTGAAATGCTAGACCCACAGACCCAAATAACTGCAAAGTGAAGTTGCAGTAAATTAAATACTATTAGGCACAGATGCACAGCACAGAATGTAGTGTAGGAAGAGCACAGAGAGCATGCTGGTCCCGGCTGAATGTTGAGCATTTGCCTTAGAGATGCCTCTGTGTCCACTCAATGGTTGTCCATGGCCTCTCGCTGTACAACATGCATTTTCTGGCCTGGAGGTCCCAGTGTTCAATATAAAGCTTTGTAGACCTTAGACCTTGGTGAGAAATCCTCCTTCAAGGATTTTTCATTGCCTGACATTCTCTACAATGGTTCCAGTACTACCATTTCAACTGAGCTGGTGGACTCTTTCAGTCTCAGAAGAGTTGCTGTTCAGTGAATAATCCAGCAAAAATGGTATTGTGAGAGAAGAACAGAGGTAATTACCCATGAACATGAACAATGCCATCCAGCACAAAATACAAAACCAATCTCTAACTGGTACACTCTGTGACACTAAAATTTAGCAATTATATTAGGCTTTATTTTTAAAACTCTTTACCGACATTGGCAAATCCTAGCCACAGCCTCATGAGTGATTGACATATTGTGAAACTAGAAAAAGACGCAGAAAAATTAAAAAATTACTTATCCAAACCACAGAGAAAGACAGTGTTTCAAGCTTAAAATAAGAAGCAGCAGAAATTCCTGGATCTCAACTACATAATCAACCACAGATTCTCTTTGCACACATACAACCAGAATACACAGGCAAATGTAAACTTCACAAAATGTTTGTTATTATTAATGTATCCAATGCATTGGGCATCCATATGTTTCAATTTTTCACGGGGTGATTTTTCGTGTTGGTAAAAATTCAGTCCCCTGTCCATGCAGATGAAATCCTTTATCTGCAGGAGCAACTATTAAGAATATATGTCACCTGTCAGAGAATCATCTGCCCTTTGATCATTTTTGGCCTGCAGGAAAGTAGTTGTTTCTGAAAACAGGTAGAATTCTGACACATAGGTATGTTCAAGGAGAATCTGATATGAAAGTAAGCTTGCTACAGGAAATACTGTGTAATCAGCGAGTGGAGAGCTGAGAAGCTATTAAAGAAATAATGCAGATTTCATCCACTTGATAACTGACTGTATCAGGTCAATACAGGCTTGCTGTAGGCTCAGGCAAAGCAGAACGTTTTCTAAGGCAGCAAACTCTGGGGTGATAGCAATAACCGTGGCCTGGTTGCTTCCTTTGCCCACACCTGAGGTCTGGAAAACCAGTCTGGCTGCTTCCGAACCAGCGTGGGTTTGGCATAAGGTCATTCTGTGGTGTGGAGAGGTCCCTCCACACAGCAGCTTTCAGACCATCCTTCCCATGGCAGTGGGAGCAGCAATCCCTACTCTCCACGGTCCTTACCTGGCTTCCTGGTTGTCTGTCCCCACCTTTCCCTGTGGTAGGACCCTCCCCTGAGACAGAAAAATTCACGGTTTTCTACATTGCTGAGAAGCATTGGGCCACCTCTGGTTCAGTATCACATTTTTTAATGACCAGTAAGTGGTTAGTTAAAAAATCATTAGTCTTACAAAAGGCCTATGTTTTTAATCCTAAAGATGGACTGGCACCAATGCAAGGAAAACCACCAGGTGCCAAGGCTCAGTAGCTAATAAGATGATCTGCTTCACTGCCTGCCTCCACCTTTCACTAAGTTGGCTGCAATCTTAGACTCTGGCTTTACTGCTATTCAGGGATCTCTGACACGTCTTTGAGACCTACGTCAAAATTAAAACAGACAATTTATGAGCATGGACCACCTACACAGAGTTAAACCGTTTGAAATTCTGCACTTCTCCTATGATGCAGTGTTAAAATCTTTACTGTAGTAGTTTAGCTTCTTCCAGATTACAAATTCTCATTTTTACTTCACATGTAAAGCCTAGAATCAGGGAAGCCATTTTTCACTATAAGCAACATTTCTTCCATTTCATATACGCTAGGAATCGTCACTGAGCAAGCTTTTCCCCCATCATTACTTTTTTCTCATAACAGCTGCTGGATTTGAAACAAAAATGTGGTTCTCTAACCACAAAAATCCAACAAGGAGCACAAAGCAACAGAATCCTTAAAAGGCTCCTGGTTTTGGTTTTGATTTTAAATATAGTATTAGTAAAGCACTTTTAAAATTAGATATGGCAGAAATCTACAAGCAGAGCACCTAATGTAAACAGAATGGAGCCTGAAACACAAGGCTTCATATGCCGGCTTCATATGCAGCTACTTTAAAAGTATCATTTTGAACATCAGAAATACAGAGATGAGGAATAAAGTTGTGATATGTCCCTATTCCATCCCGTCTCCTCTCTGCAGAAAGTACTGGCATAACTCTTTGAAGCTTTGGTGTATTCTGAAGAATTTATTACCTTCATATCCATTAAATGAGCTGTAAATTTTACTACAGTTTTGAGCAAATGCCTTTAATAAAATAATAGATTTCAATAAAATGAAATTACTGTCCTTCTAAGTATGTATTATACATTTTATTGAAATTGAGCCAGAATTAAAATATAAAAAACCCTGCACAGTAGTTTTTAAATGTGAGTTTAGAGCTCATGTCGTGCTTCCTCAACTGTTTGGTTTGGACGTGAAGTGCCACATTTTTCTCAATCATGAAGTCACATTTAAATTGCCCTTGTGCTTGATTATCTATTGGCATATGTTTCATTATACTAGACTTTAGAAGAAAATACATTACTGAGAAAGACACAACATTTTCTACAAATGTATGTTTGTTGAATGCTTTTTGGCAAACAAAATGAAAATCCCAGAAGTTTTGACAGCTCTTTTTCATTCCACAACATTCAAAGATTGTTTTCTAATAATCTGGCACATTTCAAAAAAGTGCATAGTCACACAAGTCCACATTCCTGAGTTCACGGACTTTAACAGAGTTACACAAAAGAAAAATCTGGCCTGTTTTTGCTAATAAAATGCTAGCAGAGAAAAGGAAGGGTCGTATGAAGACAAAAAATCTGTACCCCACAGTCTGAGTTTGTCTTCTCTGTCTGTGGTGATTTCCTGGACTACTGGGAGTAAAGTATGAAATAGTGGAAGACCTGTGGGACAATAATGACTACTTCTCAACATCCCCATCCACTCAGAAAATGCATCTCAGTCATGTAAGAGATCCATGAAAATATCTAGGTGCAGAATTTGCTACATATAGCAATCACAAATGGTCCTGACAGGAAGTCTTGATAACTGTGACAAAAAATTTAAATATATAATTGGTGTTGTGCCAGATACGTGCCCCATTTAGTTTTTTCTTAGACAGAGGTTTCTCAGTTGCAAGATTTCATTGCCCAGATAACTGCTTTATTTCTTCCAATTTCTGCCTCTCATAGGCTATCTAAAATGCAGAGCAATGGCACTCTGCCATGTATCTCAGGATATCACTTCCCCATCTGTCCAAATCACATACCTGTCCAGACTGAAATGAAGCTTTTCTCTGTTGCACATCTAGGTTTAATTCTGAAGGAAATCCAGGGCTGTGAATGATGGGATGTGCACCTGCATCTGACCCCAACACAATCAAAATGCTGCTTGGGCACATGTCCATCACCAGCTTAATGTGTGGCAGGAAGTCCTGGATCTCTTTCACAGTGCCTTTGTAGCTGCTGTCTCTTACAGATGCCTCTTAGAGAGGTCAGCCAGATCCTGTCAGATCCTGTACTGGAGACCATTTGTCACGTTCCTCTAAAATCTCATCAGCAATACAATTTCAATTACTACTCATGGTGCCATTAACGGTTCTGTTTCTTATCAAAACCAAGCATAGAGCTTTCTCTCTGATAGGTCGTCTTGACGCCTGAATCAAGTTCACCATGAGTAAATCAGTTCTGAATCATCTTCCACCATGTTCTCACTGCAGACAAATGCTATTCCATGTCTGATTAAGATGCCTAAATTGGACTTGCCTTTGCTGACCTGACTAGAGTTTTTGCACTGTTTAATATCTGCTATCAGAAATTAATTTGTCTATCCTTTTTCTGGATCTAGAATAGTTGTGCTTCGGAAGTATTAATAAGTTCCATGATTTAATTACTTATTCTCTGAAAAAACATTTTTGCTTGTTCACAAATGTACTGCTCATTGTGTGCCCCATAGTTCTCAAATTGTGGGATATATAGTAAAAAATAATTCTGCAGTTAAGAATATAGTACAACCAAGCAGCAGCACTCCTGGACCGTCCTAGCTTTTTTTAAATTAGAAATTTATTATGTTTTGTCAATGAGATTTGGAACTCACTTTCCTGTCCAGTCAGTTCTTGAATCTTGTATTCCTCACATACAGGCTTTGAAATCTCACAAAAGGCACCAGTTTGTTCCTGATGCCGTGCCTGACCTTTTTTGTAATGATTTCTCATTTAATGTCACCATCATCAATTTTGCTGGAGGAACAATTAAGCAAAGTTAGAAGACATTTAACCAAACAGTCCAATGTACACTTTAGCCACTCTACCCCAGGTAAAGACACAACAGTGGCAAATTACACCTATACAGTCAGCAACCCCAAGAACACCAAAGGACATCAATGACAGAGTCAGACTTATGCACAACTTTCTGTGTCTGCTCCCATGCTCATTTCACATCCGTGACCACTTCCAGGACAGAACTTCAGTGTCTCCAGAAACTGCAGATTTGAAAATAACCAGTGATACTTTCTATAACAAAACCATGTGGGTAAAATTCAAGACCAAACAGCTCAGTGCATGAGTCTTAGTCTAAAATGAAAATGGCCTCTATGGCATACACAATAAGAGCATGATAATAAACTTACCATAAAGACACTCTTTTTTAAGCATCTCTAGCCCCTTCTACACAAATATACACCTATACAGGTGTTCAGATTATTCTCTACTCTCCTTGTCTTTCTACATTTTAGAGTTCTAGAACACATTTGAATTTTTGGCAAGCGTCTCACTGAATCTGTACATCATAAACAAACTTGAAGAAAATGTAAGGCTTAATTTTATTATTAGGGCTAGCCAATAGAAAGCATCCAAATACGCTTTCTTCAATATTTAGACTGGTGCCTAAACTCATGGAATAAAAAGTGTAAGAAATTTTCCAGATGGACCAAAACACCCTACTACTTGCTTAGAGTCTCACAACACAAACAATTCAGGTTGAACAGCTGCCAGGATATGTGTGGTTTTGTGTGTGATACACACGTGTGTGTATCTCTCTCTTTCTCTCTCTTTTCCTATTTTCATAGAGTCTGCTCTTTGGCTTTGCTTTTTTTCAGCAGTCTTTGCCAATCCAAAATATGTAGACACTAAGTTAAATCACTCATTTTGTTTATGTGGCAACAAGTTCAGACTTCTTGGCGAAAAAATGTTCTTGGCTTCGGACAAAGCAGGCTTTGAGATGCTTCCATCTGTTTTAAATACACCACAAATCATAGTATGGAAACCATTGCCCTCAACTGGTAGCCAATTTGCTGAATAGACCTATATTAAAAAAAATAAGAATGATTCAACTGCAGACTGTTTTCATATTTTTATATCATTTAATTTCCAAGGAATTCAATCCTTGTATGAAAGAACTTTAAATACTTGTGAATTTCTCTTACTGGGTACAGGGTCAAGTAAGTAAATTAACAAAAAACTGTTCTTTCAAATTCATGAACTGCTATTATCAGTGTGGGAAAAAGGTTTAGGCTCTTTATATTCTTATATAGTACCATTCATAATGGGATCTGAGCACTGTTGTAAAGTTAATCTTTCAATCTCTCAGTAGTTTTACTTCTTTTTAGGTTTTACTACTGCTTGAAAGGAGGCATTTGAGAGAATTTGTGAGTCAACAGTATACAGAGCCTTGGAAAAAAGCAAGATATTCTCTGCTTTATCTTTGGTCTGTTGTGGGAATCTGAGCACATCTTTTTATTCTTCCTCTTCTCTCACTGCCTTTTTAACTTCCACTGCTAGTTTTGGAAAGGGAGAAGGGTTTCTTTAACAACATGTATGGACAGCACCAGCAATAAGGACTCCCAAACAGCGAGATCTGTCTCTTGACGGAGGGACAGCTCATAAGAAGCGATGCATAGCAAGGAGGAGGTTATCCATTTCCTTTGCATTCTTCCTGCTTAAATATTTGTCTTGGGGACTGCAGTGGCAGAAACAATAGCTCAGTACTGCCTACCAGGCCCACATCATCAAGCCCAGCTGCAATGAAGACTTCTTGAGGGGGCAAGGAGGAAAGCAGAAGAAACAACAGTCCTGACAGACTTTTTCCTTACCGTCTCATGCAGACCTTCTCTGGCACAGAGCTGAGTCTGAATCTGCTGAGGTCTGATATTACCTCTCTGCTCCCTTCATCTTCTCTTTACAAGAATAGCATGACTTGTTGCAGCCTCTGGTCTCCCCACTGATTTGCTCCCTTTTTTCTTAATACAATCCAGCCACTTTACACCTTATACTCCCCAAGCACACTCGTCACTCCTCCCACCCACTCAAGACTCTTCCATAGTGTATCACCATGCTGGAAAATTGACAGTAGCTGCCAAGGAAGACAGCAAGATATACCACACTTTGCCAAAGAGCAGGGCACCTTCAACTTTTATGTCTATATGAATGTATAAATATATTGCTTCTCCCATTTTATTAGGCCTGAAGAAAACAAGGCAAACAAATGCTTTTCACAACCTGGACCTCAGAATTGTTTTCAAACACAGCTCCTTTGGACTCCAGAAAATTAGAGTCACAGAATCATAGAATATTTCAAGTTAGAAGGGACCCATAAGCATCATCAAGTCCAACCCCCTGCTCCTTGCAGGGAGTTACATCTTTCAAGATAGTGAGTAAAATGTATTATGTATATACTTGTGTATGATTTTACATGAAAACTAATTACAGGATTTACTCAAAAGATTATAGCAGATACTGGAGTAAAACCTTGATCAACCTATTCAAATATATCTTGCAGCCCCCAGCACAGGTGTCCACATTATGCTTCTAAAATCAAGCATAGCATGGGAATGTACTCTAATTTATCCTACATTATGCAAAACTGAGTCTTTCTGATATACATTTCTGTCTTGTGTTCCCTTCCAGGTATGGTCTATTTTCAGACGTACAGCAAACTGAAAATATACAAAGTCTAGAAGCCAAGAGCCAGGAGCAAGGGACTCTGTGACTGTTGTGGTAAATTGCCTGTGATCAAATCTGGTGGCTCATGGCTGAGTTCCAAACTTATTGCAGAAGAACCTGGCTTAGTAGAGCCAATGATGGCAGGAGGCACCTCATACTGCAGCATCCAGCAGTATTTCCTAGTTCTCAACCAAGGCGGATGTGATATAAAGGATTTAGCTGAACTTGAGAATGACCTGAAGTTTGACCCTATCAATAGGGGCACAGTCTCACTGCATTGTTGAAAAAATCAAGCCGTAAGCAAAGGCTGATGTGTAACAGCTGTTAATAAGTACAAAACATTGGTTTCCATATGCAGTATTTCAAAATATACCAGAAGAAACTCACTGGAACAAGGAACTTCACTGTAGGCTGGCAGTCAGTATCTCAGCTCTGTCAGACTATGCCATACTACATTCTTTTACACATAGCCAAAATTTAGAATAGTATCAGAGCTGCATGACTTCAGTAAACAGAAAAAAAAAATCCTGTTCCTTCATTTGAAAACAATTCTTACGTGTCCTAACTCACAATAAGATTCCCTCTTATTCTATCTACATGCTTTTTATGGTTGCAGATGTTGTGGGGTATAATGTACAGATAATGCAGTAGTATCTAAGGGTATGCAAAATCAAATCAAAACCATGATGTGCTAATGCTAACAATTGACCTGTGATGCTAGTTTTCCACCCCTTTCTATATTATGTTTCTGCTTCATCAGGTCTCCTAGTGCTGCCTGAGCAAAAAGGATGAGAAGCAAGAGGCAGCTCTGCTCTGCACATCAGCTAGAGGTGCTCCTGCCCTCAGCAGAGTGCAAGGTAGGATGATGCTGCTGCATGTGTGGAATTAGTGGCAGTCTCAGGGTGCTGTAAGGAGCACGAGATATGTGGAGGTTGCATACCCTAAAGATATAAAGGAGAAAAAATGTCATTTCTTCTACCATGTGGGTGCCAAGGTACCCCTGAAAGAACAGACCCATGAAAAGTTAGAGTAAGAATTCAACACCATTCACAAGCCCCCATCACATCTTTAACCCTTTGGCTAAAATATTTATTAGTATTGCAATACTTGTTGATCCTTTCTGCTATCAATATTATTACAAATTTAACTGATGAGATGTTTCATTGCTAATCTGCCAGTGCTGTTTCTGTTTGCTCCCTGGGTTGGGACTTGGCCCTCTTTTGCTTTCCAATAAATTATATTTTTTTTAATCTGTTCCTAGTAAATATTTATTGTAACTTCTTCTGAGGACAATACCTCATACCTTAATAGCACCAAAAACATGAAGAAAGGCATTAGTAATTAAACCATGCTTACCCTCTCACTTCTCTAAATTTGAATAGCATGGTTTAGGGACAACTGGGAAGTATTCCCATACAACAATGAATTTATTCATTCACTCACTTATTTTGGACCCTGAACACCACATATATAAACTTTATACAGTTTTAAGCATAGCTCAAACCTTTTTGCCTTTTGTAGGAACAGTACAAAATGACCTTATATCAGTAACTTCTCAGCATAGTAAAATATCTTATGCCATAAAAAGAGACCTTCAAATGACTTGTAACTATGTTGCAATTTTCACTTCATCACCTCTGACTACTCCTCAGCAGATATCACTGCTTAAATCTCCAATTAGATATATCAAAGAAGGCATCTTTCTGCTATATTCCTAACTTTTTATTAGCTTGATGAAATCCTTGGAATCTGTAGCTTTACTGAGTCATTGCTCCAGTTTGGCAGTCAGATGGATCCAGTACTCTGATCTGGGAGCAGGCTGAGGCTCTGGTGCTTCCAATTATGTCCTTATAAGGCATCTTGGTTCACTTCAAATCATTGCTTTTTCTATAAAGCTTTCATATTGCAGTGAATTATTTATGCTTAGCAAACCAAGAGCTCTCAGTGCTGATAGTATCACAATGTTGTTAGGTAAGAAATAACAGCTGAAATCCTGACTTCTATATACCTCCGCAGACAGAATGAGAATGAAGAAGCTCTCTGTCCTTCCCTCTTAGCAGACAGCTGGAATACACTATAAACTGAGCACAATGTACAAGGAAACCCTAGCCCCTGGGCTTTCAGCAGGTTGTCAGCTTGTGCTCACTCACACAGCGCTCCTCTCCAGACCTGTTTGACACCACATATCCTTCACCCAAACCTGCCAAACATCAGAAGGCAACAGGTTTTCTCTTCTGAAGTTCTGAACTATAATTTAATTGAGGGAAGGAAAAAACTTGAAAGTAAAAGCCCAGATTAAAAGAGGGGCTGTCCTCCCACCGTTAGCACTGGCTGAAGTGGAGCATGCTCTTGCACCAGGTGACACTTGGCACTAGCACGACTGTGTCTTCTCTCCCCTCCTTGTCCAACAATAGCTGCTTCCACCACAGTCTCCTAGCCACTTGCTCTTAAATCCCAAATCTAATAAACGTGCTTATTTTTCCCCTGTGCTATGCTGCTTCTCAGGCGCTGCAGTGTTTATCTCAGTACCTCAATATCAAGGGCAGAGGCTTAGAGGACAGACATCACTTTTTGCTGTGCCTACAGTATATGCACACTGAGTTCTCTCTGATCAGGGTCTGGAACTACTGCAACACAAATGAATAAATGATATCAGCATATTGGAAAGTGCTGGCATCATCCTGCCATATCTAGCTACCAACTCAGCGTGCCAAACGGGTACCTAAAGGCACTTTCTGAGCTTTGCCAGCAGTATGTGCTATCTAGACACAAGGGTAAGCAGCACAGTATAAATATTTAATATAAATCCTATCCTTTGTTCTGATCTGCCTACATCATCAGGTTGAAATACCAGCCAGTTCAGAAGAAGTGCATGTATGTCTGTGATTCAGTTTTCATGCAGACAGAGTATCAACATAAATTTTAGTGAGAGGAGGAAGGTTTCATTCTTACTGGTAATTTTGTAATCAGACAAAAAAATGAAAATGCAAAATTTTCTAATTATTTTCAACAAGCAATTAATCAGAACTAACTGGGAAAAGGCCATAATCTCAGATTTTAAATCACAAAAAGAGCAATCAATACTTTTAAAAATAGTTCTAAGCAAAGCATTCTGGCTGCCCTTTCGCTTCACTAATGTGCTGTTCCTGTGAATTCATTTTGCTTTGTGTGCTTTGTTCTCTTTTCCTACAGCAACCCCTACTGTTAAAAATAAAACCAAAATTTTCAATTACAAGTCCACAAGGTTATTTTTAAGTAACCACTAACTAACAGCTCAGACATTCAAAGTGATCCTAATCCTGTTACACAATGTGTTTTGTTTCCCCAACAGCTTTTTTAGGGAGCAATCTCCTATCTAAACTGGTCTCTGGGTGCAAAAGACATGAATTAGACATTTATAAGACAACTCTCTGAAACTAACTAGGGGAACCTGACTGAAATATCTGAACTGACATTCCACCCTGTGCTTGATCAGTGACAAAACTCATAAACCTAAATTAAGGAAAAAGAAAGCCATCTTATAAAATTGGATCTGGTTTTACTTCAAGATTTCAGTTTCAGGGGAGTATGATCCCAGGTTTTTGATTCAGGTCTATCCTTAATTTTACCTAAGCTGTGAGGTAGAAGCTTAGATTTATAATTTAATGTTCATGGTTTGAAGAAAAATGATATGGCACAGAAAATGGAGGCCTACAGAAAGTCCAAGTACTGTGTCAAGTTTGGTAGGCTAAAAAGTTAAGTGAGTATTTAAAATGGAGTAACAAAAAACATGCACTTTGTGGCTTATTAGAAGATTGTTTTGACAGAAGGCTGGTTCACAGCTTCTGTTCCCAGATTTATAGAAACTGACAGCAGAGCTACCACTATTTCTTGTTTTGAAAAAAATGTATTCTATGTTTTTCTGTGTCTAAGGTCACTGTGTGTCATCATGTTCCCTAGAGTATGCTGTGAGCAAAGTTCAGCCCCAAGTAGCCTGTTAGCAGACTGTTTTACTGAAGTCATGTTCTATGTCTGTCTTTTATACCTACAAGGATTTAGAACAATTTTATAGATAGAAACACTCTGTGACTATGTTATACTTTGTCTGAATTTGAATTACTCATATATTCAAAAGATAAGCTGTTTAAATGAAACACATCCTTTGACTTGAGGTAGCTGCAAAAGGATATGGTTTTTTATTTTCAAAAGTTCTCACCACAGACTTTTGCTAACCTTCAACAATGAAAAAAAACCTTTAAGAATATCACAAATTCTTAGGAAAAGAGAAGCATTTTCCATTGCCCTCCTTAGTCTTCCCTAATCCAGTCCTTTGGATATGAACCTACATTTCTTTATGCATTGCCCTGACATGTCATTTCATACATGCACGAAGGTGAGAATTTCCTATGGAGAGACACAGTGAGAAAGTTTGAATAAAAGGATCAGTGAACAGATGGTAGCCCAGTAACACCACTAACCACTTGGGTCAGCCAACAGCTCTCAGCACTTTCTGCTGACTTCCCCTGAAGTCTGCACTGCCACAGATTTATTGATCTTAGTATCCAAGCAATGTCTGTTTACCCATTCAGTCATCAGAGAGAAGGATATGTATTACATACACTGGAACAGGTTGCCCAGAGAACTTGTGGATGCCCCATCCCTGGAAGTGTTCAAGGCCAGGCTGGATGGGGCTTTGAGCAACCTGGTCTAGTGAAAGATGTCCCTGTCCATGGTAGGGGGCTGGGACTAGATGGTCTTTGAAGGTCCCTTCCAACCCAAACCATTCTATGATTCTATGATTTGTTGACTTACTTATAATGTCAGTCCTTGGCAAACCCATTTAATAATAAAGTACTCACTAATGGAAAGTTGGCTTTTGTCATCTTCATGTAGTAAAATACTCATGGCTCCAACTGGAAAAAAAACCAACGTCCAGGATCACTGCAGAGAAAGGCAAGAAATACACATCACAGGAACTCAGCACAAGACTGTACAGAGGCTGCTTTTCACTATCAGTTGAAGTAATTTCCTTGTTCAGATTGCCATCCCAAACCAGACTCCAGAAAATACAGAAGAGACACAGGAGCTGAACTGCAGGCCATACCCTAACCATTTACATTGCTTGCCCTTGTACAGTAGAGCTCAAAAAAATATATCTTTATGAAAGACATTGTCACGTGGTTAATAATCCATATGTTCTTTGAAGCCCAATCAAACCATCCTTTCTAAGCAGGACAATTGGTGTATATTAAGAGGACCCTTCATCTCTATGGAGTAGTTGAAATATGCATAGGCTTATTCTACAGTGAATGCAGTCATAAGATTTTATCAACAGAAAATGTGCAATATTCACCATTTTATTACTGCAGCATGATAATGGATAATCATATCAGAAAGCTGAGTCTGGCACAGATCGCAATCTGCTCCAAGCTTATAGCTTATGGAGTTACTTCTTTAACGTAACTGGTAAAGGTGGAGCTAGAACCTTGAATGAAAGAAAGCCTGCTGCAGTCCATGTGAAAATTTCCACTGACTTCAATATGCTTTAGTTCAAGCCTTTTCAGATGAGTGTCTCCAGTGGAGTTCAACTGATAAAAGCAGCATTTGTACGCGGATGTCATTTGCTATGTAAACATATGATGGAATATGCTTTCTGTGGATTCTTTGGCTGGCAACAAAGAATCTGGTAAACATTCACCCCCTTCAGACTGCAGTTTCAGCAACTGGAAGTTTTGTTTTTTCTGAGAACTGTGCGAACAGAAGCTAAATTTCATAACAGCACTCTAAACACTGCTGTCTGGTTTCTGTTAACATTTCCATTACCATGGCTTCTCAGATGGATTCACACCAATGCTGAATTCTCAAGGAGGCAGTAGGGAAAGAGATTGTTGCCCAGTGGGTGTTTTTTACTACACAGCTCAAGTGTCACGGTGACTAATTTTTACAAAGAGACTCACCTAGGGAGAGCAGAATCACCTAGGGACCCAAGTCTGGCCAATAATAAGCATGCAATAAACTTGCAAGCAGAATGAAAGCTGAATGCCTATCTAGTGTTGGCAAGAAATGGTCTAGAGAGGGTGATGCATGGCTTAGCAGAAAGGAGTCTTATGAGAACTGGTTGTGGATTTGTGTTCTTGAATTTACACAGATGCACACAGATAAATCTTTGTACATTGTATGATTGTACCTTGGTAGACATAAGTAAACTGTCTAGTGTGACCAAGAATCTTCATTTTTTAATTTTATACTTTTTTTTTTAAAATGCTTCTAATTAGAAAAAACCCTTCATTATTTTCAGCCAGTCACTTCAGCAAAGCTGTTACAGCTAGCATATTCTGTAAAAGAATTTCTCTTGCATTTTGGCCAAGATCATCTGATAAAGCTTATTTGCACTCAGTGAAGACATAACACAAGGGACTGGGGTAGCATTAAGCTTTATTTCAAGGACGACTTGGAACTGACCTATCTTTTCTCTATTGCAGGTAGCCATAGTAGAGGGGCATTTCTAACAATAATAATTCCACTGATTTTGTGGATGCACTGCCTTTGTACAAGTGAATTGACTTGGAGAAAAATTACTCCATTCATAAATCAGGCTGCAAGATGCAACCTGGCAAAGGTTAAAGAATACCTCTTTCGTACACTCCTGGATAAAGCAAATAAAACAGAGAAAGCTGCCTGCATGGAATGAGTCTGTCCCTGGCTGATGGATGCAGAGAAAAGCTTCTAGTAATTCTGACCATTGCTTTCAGCTTAAATTACATTCTAACTATGAAAGAATAGCTGTAAGTACAATTTATATTATTTCACAATACCTGTTCTCCTTCACTGGCACTGACAAGTTCTTCTCTTGAGGCAAAATTCTCCTTTCAGGGACAACAGCAGATTGCAGTTCCAATTTCTTGCCTCCCCAGTATGCACAGAATTGATGTCAATATCTGACAGAAGCACTAAGAACAACCTCTGAAGGAATTATAAAGCAGAATCTTGGAAGTAAATGTACATGAACCATAGATCATAAATAATGTTGTCCCAAAGGAAAGAAGAATCTCCGAGAACTTCCTTGGACATATCTGCTCCACAGACGTAGTATTGCCAAATGATTTGCATTGCAGTAAGATGTGAAGTGCATATGCATTCACATGCTGTATAAAAGATATGTGTTATCTGACAGTGTTGTAAGTATAATGTTGTGGTGTTCTCAAAACTGTTTTCTCTGACTTACTCCACTTCTATAAACACTGTTAAACAATTTAGTTGTTAAACATTTTAGTGAGGCAGTGATTTCAGCAGAAAAGGAGAGGATCTATAGTTTGTAATGCACTTTGAGTTTTATCATAAGGAGAGATGGTAAATATAATTGTATTACTTATACAGATATAAAGATAAAAATACACATTTGCGCACACACACATAAACATGCATACATGTATATAAAAAATACACTACATATAAAGCTAACAAAAAGACAATAATAGATTATCTAGATTACTGTAATAATGATTGAATAATTTTAATATGAGACTAACATATTATTTAAAAAATAAAGCAGCACTATAAATGCTATACGGTGATTTGTTTTCAGCAACAACTGTGACATGTTAGAGTCTTTCCAGAAATTCACAAATGGCCAGTCCTTAGGTGATCATGTGGCAAACTGACAAGTACACAAAGGTTAGGAAAAGGATATAAATATTTTTCATATAGTCTGTCAGAGAGAAGTATTTTCACATACTTGAAATATTTCCTATAAAGTTGAGTATTTAATATTAGTCAAAAATTCATAAATTAATCCTTATGCTTTCACTGCCAGGGACACTTGAAGGAAGCTCTGAGAGCAGTTTCAGACTCTAGGAAGTGAAAAAATCTGCTGCCCAAAAGAGGCATAAAGATGCCAGTTTCAGAAAATAAACTCTGCTAAAGTGATTAGACTGCAGACTGAAAAATCTAGTTCAGAAGTCAAAAATGTACTACCAAACCAGGGCAGTACAGACTAGATATAACAACATTTTCAGCACCAGACAAAGAGGACAAATTGGCTCAGCGGCTGTCTTGAAGGAAATTCTTGACTGCTCTGTAGTATCTCTGAGCAAAAGCACAAATGCTGGAAAGTGACAGGACCTTCAGCTGCCTTCCAGAAGGTATGTTCAGAAGGCCTTACGCCCCGTGAAATCTGCACACGGAGTGCTGCCAGAGGTATTCTTAGTTTTGCCTTCTCTCGTCTCTTGCTACTTTAGTAGTTCAAATTTCTTTGCTTTTTGTTTCTTCCAAACCTATAGTTAACTTCTCTTCCAGTCCAGGATATTCCTAAAGTCTCATTTTAAAATATTATGTTCTTTAAATGTCAGTATTTAAGATATATAATAAAGTTACACATTTCCTGTCATTTCTTCTAGAATAAGCATAATTTCTCACATATTTCCTTTAAAACATTCTTTGCCAAAATAGTGACCTTGAGGGCATGAGTCTCATCTATTCATGGAAGTGATTTCTTAACAGAAAACAAGGGTTCTGTGGTTTCATCCTGTATTGCAACGTTCCAGCCTAAGACCATCTAGAACAAAACAGAAGGAACAAAAAGCCTTGTTTACCTAAGGCAGCAACTGCTTGTAGGTAAATAATGAAGGTGATGTCTCCGCTCCATTACAATTTCATGACTTTTTACAAATTTGACATAGCAAAATATGAACAAATCAATGCACAATTACTTTTGTTTGTAGAGACAGGCAAAAATATCAAAACTGTAGTGTCCTCAGCTGTCATTACTTGTAGACTAGCTGGCAGCCTCTGCAGAGAGAACAAAGAATACTAAAATACATTCAAAGGTGCTATTTCCAAGTCACTTCACAGATGCGCTGGCCAAGCAATGTGGGAAATGGGCTTTCCACTTGTCTGTGACACCTCTATCAGATTTAGAATATAAAGGGACTAGTAGAGTTTCTTCTCAAGTGTTTATTGTTGTAGATGTATTGGCACAATTTTCCTCTGACAATTTAAATGTATGGACTCATTTCCAAAGCTCAAAATGAAGCCTTGCACCATTTAGGATTGCCCTGCAGTGCTAAGTTAGGTGTTTCTGCTTTGTCAGGCAAGGGTAACAGCAGAAAATAAATAGGTATCATCTTCTGCAGGGGTTACAGAAAAGGATATACTGCTATAAAGCTAAGGCATATTACCTCATCTAATTCTATACCACATTTTCTATCTAGTTTCTGCCATTGCTAGTCCCAGTAGAACCGCGCTGTAGACATCAAAGGCTCTGAATTTTGTCAGTCTTGAGGGTATCATAGAAGCTACAGTCTTGCAATTCATCTTTAATGAGTTGTTTACATGGAAATCAAACAGCCATGGAATTTATTGAAAATAGCCAAGGATGGTTCCTAGCTCCCGTCCAGCACACTCTCTCTTAAAAACAACTTCTGTGGCCATACATCAACTATCATTGAGTGAGATTCAGAGCTGTAATAAAGCTGTTTACTGTTTCACTCTGGACAGGGTTTTGTTATTCATGTGCCCCAGCTCATAACTGCTAAAATATATACTATCTCTTATTGCTGTGTCCTGGAATTTATTAACAGTATGCAATAATAATTTACAAGGAACTCCTCTCACTTTTATTCCTCTCTCAGGAATAGGCTGGGAACCTCTACACACAGCTGTCTGAACTTGAATCATTTTCAGATAAAAATATTATTTATGCTCTAAAGTGTCCTAAGAGCCTCCTAGACAGAGCTGTACATAGTTAGGATCAGCCCATTTTCACATGCGGGGAAACCAGGCAAGATTCATAATGGAAAATTTCAGCTCAGATCTGCATTTAGGTGAACCTGGACCATGCATATGCACACACGAAGTTCAACTAGCTCCTTGGGAGGTCATTGGACCTTCAGCATGATCACTTCAGAAAAATGCTGAACTTTCTCATTGGTTTTGCTGAATCTGTTTATTCCTGTGTTCGTTTGTTCCTTTTTCAAACATCCCTTCTTAGTCTGACTATGCTTTTTCCAAAATTGTGTATTATGATTTGTATTTTGGACATCAGGAGTTTTAGCTCAGTTGTAAGATACGCTGTTCCACTGTCTTTTGACACTAGATACAATCCAGGATGAAATATATAAAATCTGGGCAGTCACATCAAAGGATACCCAGTAAATTCAGTCCTTTAACCTTATGGCTTTCAGCATTTTTAATTATACTCTATGCATTAGGATCTTTGTGCATTCAGTCTGTAAAGGGATGCTGTATTTGGTGCAAGAGCTAATTCTAGTCCTTTAACAGCACTCACACACTGCTACCAAACCTCCCAGTAGCAGCTGCTAAATTCAAGAGCTTGCTGCATGTATTCATCCAGTTTTGTTAAGAATGCAAAACCCTATCACTATTTATTTAATAGCAAGCCAGAAAGGCTAGCAGGACTTATACAGTGTTTAAATTTGACAATGATACCATTTTGTCCTGTTTTGTTTGAACTAACATGTGACTGCAAAACTTAAGAAATTATCTTTAACTTGCCAATCTATGTGTAAAAAGACCCAAATACGTTAAATAAAATTTTCTGGTTTAGTTTTTCTCTAGCCCTTTAAAACAGAGAAATACCAAAAAATATAAAACTTCAGTTAAGACTTTTTGTGTGCTTGTAGGAGCAAGTAGAGACATGCAACTGGAACAAGATGTAGTGGTATTAAATTACAGTCATACTATATAGTTAGTAATATAGTTATAATTATCTAATAATGGCCTATCAGACAAAAAAACTTGTTCAATGTTTTTAACTGAAAGTTTATTTAGAATAACCTATGGGCTTATAATCGAGGTGAATAAACCTGAAGCCTCTATCACAGACACATTGGCATTTTACTGGCACTTAAATGCAAGGCTTCTATGGCAATAAAAAAGAGATAATTTTGGAATGTAGCTTGTAAGTAGCTGGGTAACAGCAAGAGCCCCATATAGAAGATAGGTAGAATATTTGTTAGGGCAGAAAGGTAACCCTGGAAGCTTAGCTTCACATATGTGTAAGTGTGATCCTGTCCCATATTCCCACTATGTTTTTAAAATGGCTCATTTTGAAAAACTCTAAGGCTTAGGTGAGAGATACAAAGTGATACCTACTGATCGTTCACCACTGAAATGCAACTATCATGGAAGAAAACAGGCCATTCTATGCCCCTGGTGATAAGCAATTTTAATGAAAGTGAGTGGTCAGAGTAACATTTTTAGATACAGAGTTCTCAAAATTAAAGCTTTTTCTAGGATAATGGGCAGATGCATATCATGTAGACACGGCACACTAGAAAATAATTGACCTAATATTTGCCATGCGACTGGACACAATATTTGATTTGAAATGTCATATAGCTAAATGAAGTCATTTCACTCTGACAGATAAACAATTCAGAGAATAAAGAGGCAGAAGCCAGACAGACCTTTTTTCTGGGAAAACTAACAGAAGACAACAAAGCTGTTATGAGTTACTCTGTTTACTTTCAGTAGTAGGAACTGACAAGACTCATGGCTACAAAGCAAAAAAGGACAGATCTGCTTCATGAATTAGAAGGTTCCTTTGAAACATTTTCTATTTTTCTAAAGAAAAGGTTGTCAAAACATAATGTTTTTAATTACTTTCAGAGATATTTTTTGTTTCCCTTAAGTGTCTACAGCTGTCCCTTGCTCAATCATTTCAAAAACCAGATGAACTCTCCTAAAAAACATTCTGCTCAGAAGCAATTTTTATATATCACATATTCTCCATATTTTTATTCCTTGACAGTTTCAGTCCTTTGAACTTTGGAATGAAAATAGCATGACTGCTTCATAAAACAGGTTTTTATTTCTGCCGCTTTTCCCATTTGCCCAATAATTCCTTGGATTTAGGAACATGATTAGGCTTAAGATATCCCTAAAATTACTTAATAAAGCAATAACATGATAAAAATATGCAACACTGTCAACTGCAAGTGTTCCACTCCCCAAAACAGGCAGTGTGGGATAGACTGAATCAGAGGGAGAGCTGCATTCTGCTCTTTGTGTACAGAAACATATCAACATAACATGTCATCACAGAAGACAGAATATAAAACTTTGGACCTTCTAACAGTTTCTAACAGGAGCTTGAAGAATCAGTGTCAAGGAAAGGATTCAGGACAAAATTTTCATGCAGTATTTTGTATCTCATACTCTGAAAAATTCTCTGTGTGCATCCTTCAAGAATCATGTCATAGAACATACTAGGGACAATACAGCTAAAAGCACTCCTGCAGCCATGCTGTTCTTCAGCTGCTGTAAGACATGTAGCAGAGCCATCTATAATTCAATATATGTGTAAAGCCATCAGTACTTCAATAGCATGTAATGGGAACTGAAGTATTAATATTTGCACCATCTTAGTTGAAGTCTTTAGCTGAAGTACTTCCTGGCTTCTGACTGTAAGTAGAAAATGAGTATCAGGAATATATAATTATTTCATTAGGAGTTCTACTTCCAAATCTGTCTTTACAGAAGAGCTAGAACAGTGAAAAAAAAGGGGAGGATATGTAGTTTTCAAATACTACTTTTAACTGGCAGAACCCTCAGTTTCTATTACTCACATTAACAGAATCAAATGCAACCTCAACATGAATCAAGCCCACGCTATGCAAGGCCTTGGAAAAGTAAATAAATACATAAAAATGGACAGCTCTTTAAAAAAGGATATAACAAAGAATTTGGTGGTGTTTAAGAGGTATCAGAGTACAATCATATAGATGCATTGACTATCCATGTGTACAGTTTTCTACAGTGACACCTAGAGATTTCAGCTGCTTAATTAAGCCTTAAAAGGTATGTAAATGCCAGGTCTGTAGAGGCCAATATGGCATTCCATGACAAGCTGCTTTTTTCTTCACTTCTGCAGACGTTACACCAGGCCACAGTTCTCTTCTTTATCTCTAGTCATATCGCCCACTTTTAGACAGAACTCTGTGTAGTCAGTAAACAGGAGTAGGATTGTACGGTGCTCATTCCTCTCCTCAGCGCATAGACTACCAGAGTTATGCCAGAAATCATAGTCTGTAAGAGATAGGGCCAGTACAGTTCTGAAGGAAGCCGAAAGAAAAGTCACAGTCCTATTGCTGGCTGGTCTTAGAGAAAATGTGTTTGTGAAATTGAAAATAATATAGTAATAGCTGACCAATCCTCTATCTTCCTAAATCAAAATTATAATGCATTAGCCATCTATTTTAAAATTCATATCATTTAGTTACATAGCATTTCTAACTTCTGGGGTAGATATTCTAGAGGTACAGTTGCAAATCAGTTTGTGTCAGTCTTACATGCTGCTTAGAAATTGTCTTGTGAAAGTATCAACAATTTGGCCATTATTTTATCCAGAATGATAGTCAAGAAAAGAATATTGTGTTTGACTGTCAAAAAACTTGTTTTCTGTGTAATAAATCCCAAAAGGCTGCTTGCTGATCTCTAGACTGTCAGGCCCATTACTATGCAGGCTAGCATAAAAATGAGGTTTTAATCTATTGATCCTAATTAATAGAGACAACAATAGAATTTTAAAAGACAGACATTGTTTCTGTCACACCCTCATAATATAAGCTATGGAACCTTGGCCCACATTCTGCAGGAGCCTATTCATCCTTGGAGCATATTTAGAGTCACAGAGGCAGATTACTGAGAAAAAAAATATTTGCCACTGAAATGGGAGATCAGTAGCAGAAAAGAACCAGAACACTGCACATAAGTTTGTAATTAGGGGCCCGATTCTGCAATAGTATGAGTATTTCCTGAATGGTTTGGTGCTGAGTACCTTTAACTCATCAAGTGATATCATCGGTTTAGTTTATTCAATAACACATCACTGCAGTAAGAGGAATGAACAGAAGGTTGTTTAATAGGAGATGTGTTTCAATTGCTATTCAAAGGCAAAAAACCAAGTGTCAGACAACTGGAATTTTTTGGTTGGGACTGCACGCATCCTGTGCCAACCAAGGCATTGGAAGTCCTCACCTGAAGCAGAGGGAAGGCCACTTCATAAAGTAAATGGTTGGACAGATGTCCAGCAGCTATGCATACAGAGTGGAAGCCATAGGCTCACTTTCACACTCAAAGCACCCTCGCAGCATTAAAATATGTTGTCATCTAAGCCACAGAGCCACTTTTCTTGATACTGATTTTCAGGATAATGTGCAGCTATGTTGGTTGGGCTTGAAAACTGTCCAGATTGGCTCAGAGTTTGTTTTGCTTCAACTGTCTAACATGAAAAAAATTCTTCCCTCATAAATCCGTATCTTCAAGCATGCTGCCTTATCAAGCATTACGTGTTTACCCATGAGGATAAATAAGATTGTGCTATGTCCTAGAAAGTCCAGATCAACAAGTTCATACGAACATTGGAACAAGTTGGTATGATCATCTAGTTGTATATGAAGGAGGAAAGAAACTAAGAAATCATAGTGTATGAATTACACCTGGTGAGGCATAAGTTCAGCTTTCCAGGAGTTAAACTTTTTTCCTCATTGATTTGAATAGGATCAGTAGGGAAAAAAAGAATTTATACTTTTAAACCAGGCCTGTGAATTCTATTAAGGAATTTCCAAACTTTCACACCACCTCCTTGTGTCAGGACAGGATTTTTGGATTCAGAGCATCTTTGCTAAAAAGTACTGAAATAGAAGTTTGCAAATGCTACTTTGTTTGGGAAACGTCCATTTAAAGTTTTAACAACAAGGAAGGACACAATTTAGTTTTGAATTCTAACAGCTCTGAAATATCAGGCTTATTTTAATTATTATTTAATTATTTTATTACTTAATTATTATAGGAAATAAACTCATAGTATTAAAAGTCAATCGTATTCCCATAATGACAAATATAGAGTAGTGCCTTTAAAACCAGGTACCTCTGTTTTTCATCTATTTTGATCAAATTTGATCAATGGGTTCCAAAGTTGCACAAAGATGAGTGTTATGATCAGGTAATCTTACTATCTTTCAAATAGGAAACCTCATCTGTAAACTACACAATTTTTACAAAACAAAACAAAAAAAGCCAATATTATGCTTTCTCATAATTTATAAATGTTTTATATAGTTGAGGAATGGGATACATATAATGAAATATTCCACTATCCTAAGAATAAATCTGCAATTTTCAGGACAAATCAAGCATAGAGATTTGACCAAACCAGAAATACAGATGTATATACAAGAAGTTTACAACTTTTCTAACACTTAACAAATGTTATAACAGCTGGCTCCGGAAGTTTGCATTTCCTAAAACAAACTGAAGAATTTGCCAAAAAACAGCTATTATTTTTAATTTTTTAGTTCAGAAAGATATTCGTCAGTCTGAAATAGACCTTCCTTGCACAGGCCAGGATGAATACCAGCAATTCCAGTACTCATTAATCTTCACTGAGAAGACCTAAGGATTTTAGTTCAAGCTACTCAGTGTATACAAAATAAGATAAAAGTGGCCATGTCCAACTTTGTTAACATTGTCTACATGTATGTGACCAAGTGTAAACATTTATGAATGCACACTAAGCCTTATTAAACAATGACTTTGAAAACTGTGATATAGTCTTCCAATATGCTTTTCTAACCAGTGCATTGACTTCAAGCAATGGAATTTGTAAGTTCAGAGTCTATCCTTTTTCTACTTTATACCCTTGAAATGTAAAGGAACGTTTCCATAAGGGAATGCTTCAGAAGACCTCGGTTTCCTTGTGGTCAATTACATGGAAAAGCTATCTGCAAAAGGAAAGCATTGAATTGCCTTGTTATTTCACAAATATCTATTGCAGGTGAAGCTGCCAAGCGCTGAACACTTAGAACATTAAATGTACATTATAGCCATGACTATTGATTGGACTAATATTTTCTTAAAAGAATGCCTTGGCAATTCACTGTCATAGACCTAAATCAAATAGTTTGACCAATAGTTCAAATAGGAGTTAAATCTGATTGTTTGCTTGGATTTGATTCATATTCTTGCAGCCATTATGATATCCACTGTAAGCTACCAGTCATCACAGGTTTGCTCCACATTTGATCCATACCACTTAAAGAGTAATCCAAGCTTGCTGAATTGTTTTCAAATTGCAATAAACAGAAGAGAAACTTTGCTTTCTCTCGCCTTCTCTACTTAAGGTTACACCACCTTTGCAAGCTTAAAATTGAAAGCATAAATAAATTTTAAAGACAGTTTGAAGTCATCCTGTAATACAACTTCTTAAGATACGTAGACAATTTAATACAATGCACATATGTATCAATATATGAAATGCCACATGTTGTCAGACAAGTAATGTATGTAGAGCAGTGTCTTCTCTCTAACAATGGCTAGGAAGGGACAAACCCCTACAATTTCTAGTAAAATTCATTAAATATTATAATAAAATAAATAGCAAATATTTAGTTTGTCCAAAAAGGGACTTCCTTCTAGATCTCAGCATTAAATAGCTTTATAACCATCAGTATTTCTTCCTTTATTTTCCCTTATTTTCTGTTAAACTCCATATTCTTGTTAGTTTTGTAGCTATGCTATTAATCTCTCAGTGTCCATGACAAATGCTGGCAATAAGTTTCAGATGCTACGTATACATTTACTTTTTCATTTTCTAATCAGCTTTTAGTTTAACTGAATGTGGGTTTGTTCTGCTATTAAAAAATTATAATTGGGAGAGCTCAATGGGTTTATTCCATATTTCTCATTTCCGATTTTTACAACACTCCTTATTCATCTGTTTTTAAACATGAATTTTTTACATTTCTCTCTACATAGAAGTCTTTGCATGTTATGGGTCATTTGCAGACTTTTGGCCTTTTCTTCTTCTGCATAAGTAAAAATCTATGCTCTGAAAATGTATGGTCACTTTTCAGCACCTGCTTCCTCACAGAACTCTACTTGTACCCTATGAAAATCTTACACTGCACTTGAAGCCACCTCACAGTTGTGTGCACTTGTGCATTAGCAAGTTGAATGAATCATCTGATTTGTATACGGGTGTGATGAGGAAGGACAGAGAGCGCCATACACTGAGCTACCATGAGGTCTATAAAATCATGAATGTGTTAGACAAGGTACAAGTCTATTTGATTTGCTCGAAGTTCCAAGACCTTTCATTTGGCCTAAAGTTAAATTCTATTTAGTCTTAATCCATCACAGCTATGTTAATTGACATAAACAGATCATTACTGCAATTTTAGGGAAAACAACCTGCAAAGTCAACAATTAGAAGAAAAGGATTGCCATAAGAAACAATGGGGGAGGAAAGAAAACATACTGTGTTCAGCTCATGCCTGTGATTAAGACTAGTATATTCCTACATAGCTGGTACTTGAGTACAGGCAAATGAATCTGCAGATGATAAATAGGAAATTATTAGCTTTTTCTCAGTCACAGATACTACATTCAAAAGAGAAACAAAAAGTTGGTGAAGGTGTTCAGGCACAATTTTTTCAATAAGTTTCAATTAAATTGCTGCAGTGGAAAACTGTATCTTTCCGTAAATTGCTAGAGTAATAGCACACAGAGCAAAATATCTCATTCTTAGTGCATCCAAACTAATTCTTACTCAAATGTTCCTTATGTTTTCCACTGTCTCAGATTTGTAAACAGAAAAGGGCAAAAAGTTTTCATGAGTTTAACTATCATCAGGAGTATCAGAACTTGGCAAATATCACAGTGGGAAGAAAACACAGCAGTCAGACACCTCACATATCTTTCTCTTGAACCTGAGCCCTTTCCTGTGATAAATAACATTTCTTCAAGTAACCAGATGTCCAGGAACACTAACTGTGATATTGGTCAGGATACCTCAGTGGAGGAAGACCATCTGATGTAATAAGAAAGAGGTAAGAGAAAAGTCCAAGCTAGAAAGCACTTTGTTGGGCTATGATCTACAAGGCAATCATTGATGATGTTTTAATAGGTATGTTCCTTCCAAGAAAGCAGCAAAAACGCAAGACACGATCAGCAGAAAATATTTTGCAGGACTTGAAGAGTTAGAAATGATAACTTTGTTAACAAGCCTTCTGCAAAAAACAAGAAGAATTTGTGTAAATAATTCACCCGCAGTTAAAGTGAATATAACAGATGTGGGGAGAAGTCTATATTCTTACGGTCTCAGCATTCATTGGCTGTTTCTTGAAAGGAACTTCTATTGCTTACCGCTTTTATGCAAAGGATAATGTACCCTCCTACCTGCCCTGACTGGATATAGTAAACGGTTTGTGAGTGTTTTTCAAAATGTTAGTGCGAGAGACATCCAGCATTAGTTTCTTTCTAGTTCTGTAAATCAATTAAATATATACAGGCTATACTTGGCTCCACACAGAAGCAGGGAAGTTCTATAACTAGAGATGCAATTCAAGTGATTTATCAACTGTAAATTTGTCTAAAACTGCCACATAGCAAGTCAGACATTGCTTCTAGAAATGAAACTCAGGTGTCTGATATTTAAAGGATAAAAATCACTAGCTTGAATTCCTACATGAACTGTTTCCCCTCACATTGATGGAGGCAAATAGTTATTGGAAAATTCATTATCCAGACATATAAGGACTTAATTTCAGGAAAAGCTAACTTTTCAATGTGAGTAGTTTGACACGACCACCACCCCCTTACTCCTCACACACAAATCTAAAGGCAAATACAGCCTATTCAGAGACTGAACTTTAGCTGACTCTTTTTTTTTTTTCTGTCATCATCCTCCAACCGCTTTGATGTTACTAGAGATTACATTGAGGTATGATTAGAAGGGATGCTGGAATTGTGCCCACCTCTCCTCCCAGGATTTTTAAGAGATGTGAGTAGAACTTTCAGACTTTGGCTAAAGATTAAAGACTTTAAAAATATGAAGTGTGGAAACGTGAAGGGCTCACCATGCTCCCATGTAGAGCTCTCAAAATTTTCTTCAGTGCAATACCTCACATGAGAATCTCCTCAAAGGAAACAGAATAGTTAAAAAATACACATTTAGTATCAGGTGTCTAGATCTATTTTGCAAAGAATCCTGATAGTGAATGTTTTTGCCCACTTCCTCAATTGGAGTTAAAAAAAAAAAAGGCAAGAACATGTTATTCTAAGGGGGAAATACCTTGAAAAGATATTTTGGGAAAACATTATAATAGAAAAACAGACCCTTCCTGGTAAAGATTAGTAGGATGCATATATTCATAAAGGAAAGGGACTGCTTGCATTTTTCTCAATCTCCGCTGGTTCACATGGTGAAGGAAGTCTGTTTTGGGATGGCTTTTAACAGTCTCCAGCTGAACATCCCATGTGTTCCACCGAACTCAGTACACGTTTACTTATTTAAGCAGACTGACTTCCTCTTCCTACTCCATCAAAGACTACCTGCATTATCACTACAACACAAAAAACCCAAATAGTAATTCCACTCAATTTTTTGAAGCTATTCAAAACCCAACTCCTTTCTTTCATAGCATTGTGAACAGGGAAACTTAACTGAAACTGGGGATGGGATTACGTTTGGCACACATACTTTGAAAGAAGCATAAAGAAAGCAAAATCCCTTTATGGAAGGAACCAGATAGCCAAAAGAAGTAAAGCCTCCAATTCAAACACAACTAAATTTAAACATATGGTAACTATACTGTGAAGGCTTAAGCATCTAGCAAAGCAAGCAGACAGCCTTGAATGCAGAAACAGCAAGGTAGCCCAGGAACAAGCACCTTTAGTAAGGTGCCATGAAAAAAGATAGCAAGAGGTTTTTGTGGCTCAGGATGGTTGAAAAGGTTATAGAGCTTTGGGCAACTCTTACTCATTATGTCTTCCTCTTATCTATTACTGTCTGAGTGAGGGAAATAAAAGTTCTTATTGTATTTCAACCTTCTTTTAACGGTATTGACTGCACCATTAGTTTCTCCTCCTGACTGCAATAGCATCATAATGCTTTTCAGCCATTACTGGGATGCCATTCACATCAAAAGGAGGCAGCAATCAAAAGTTGCAATGCCATCTTCTTTTATCCTGAATCCTGCTGCTGTGTATCCAACAGTCAGGTGAGGAACACGTATAATCCAGCCTTTGCTTGCATGGAGCTTGTATTATCATCCCTGTTTATAAACACTGTGAAATTTTGTGCTGCATAAAGATTATATAAAAATAGTAATTTGTACATTAGAATCTTAGCTTTGATTTTGCTATCAAATATCCCCTTACAAAACAGTCAGTAAGGACAGCACTTGAAATACAGTACCCTGCAGTGTGATAGTATGCATTATTCCTGAGAAGTAAATAACCCACACTGGATGCCAGCTCTTCCAGTACCACACAGGAGCTGGAACAGAACCCTGTAAGCTGCAGGTCCCACAACCCCATCAAAAGTCTGCTCAGAAAGCTGCTACTCCCTGAATCTGTACCCACACCTCACCTGTCACATTCTGCAGACTCAACAGAAAAAAAAATCTGAATGTCTTTTCTTTGTGAAAAGCTGCTTTGTGACCAAACATTGCAACTAGCAATAAAATTGCTGAACTAACCATTAGCTAACAACCTATTAAGTGCAGCAGTAAGGAAATTATTTTTTTTTATATAATGAAACTGCTAAACGTGAACTTTCCTCAGTCTATCAGAAAAGTATGTTTTATCCAATTACTACATGATAAAACTAATTCTAACTAAGACCTGTTGAGCGAGCAGTTTTAATCCTTAATTTTGACCATCTGCCAATGTAAAACTTTGCTCAGATTAACATTTATTAATAATGTGGGGCCTGTGTTGGGAACAAAATCAAAAAACAGTATCTAAATGTGATCATCTATTTTTTCTTTGACTTCATTCTTTCCAGATCACCAACAATGGTAGGACAACAATAGAAAATATCTCTTCTTCATGTTTTATGAATGCTATGGATAAGTACAGAGCTGAACATGTTCCTGGATATGGTGCAGCACCATCATGCAGCAATTATTCCATGATACACACAGTTTTTCCTGTTTGATGCCTCAGCGTAAGTCTCAGACACAATTCCATAAGGACCTTCCCAGATAAGAATTTCAAAGCAGTCCGGAGAGGAGAGTTTGAGCAAATGATTTTGAGTCTGCTTTCTGAATTTTAGGTGCAGATTAACTGGTTATTTTCTGCATTACTTTGGTCAAGATCACAGGTGTGCATCAGGTTACTCACCAGATCTTCAAAGGACCATGGAAACTAGAGAAGCAAAGACTAATTAAAGAACAAATGTGCTCTTCTTATTACCAAGCCAGTGGTGTCCTAACTGTGGCTCACAAGTAACACTTTGCACACAAGAACCTCCGCCACTTCTCATACCACAAGCAATAAGAGAGCTAAAGCCAAGGACCCTAGAGAGGCTTTGAGCAGGAGACTGCACTAGATGACCTCGCGAAGTCTTTTCCAACTCACATGATACTTTAAAAAATGTCATGTTCCAACAGAGTGTCACTTGTTTAGTATTGTTACTTATAATCCAGAAGTAATCATAACAGTAATTAAAAAATCCCATACAACTACTTAGATCTTCACATTTAGCAAGATTTGGCTTATTAATAGTTTTCTTCTTTATTAAAATGAGTAATGTTTTCTAAATTTGTGACTTTTCCAAGTGGTGAGATTTAGTCTATATTCCTTGAGAAAAAAAATATACTATCAAATATCTAATATATATGTAGTGCTTCTCAAACTCACAAATGTTTTTTTTCTGAGTTGCACACAACTCAGACACTGTAAAGCAAAATACTTGAAAAGATCTAAGTTTGTGCATTTCATTATTACAGTGGGAAATGTCAAAACAAAAGCATTTTGAAGAAAGTACTAAAATAGCTTCTTCACACATCTTAACAGGGTCATTTGAATATGAAGTTGGGTGCTTTCAGCTGTAAATTAAATATTCTAACATTGTTTCCAGAAGCAGATAGGAAGCTATGGAAAATTAGGCAGTTACATAAACTGTCTTCTGTTTTTAAATGAATGAGAAGGAAACAAATATCCCAAGATTAAGAACACCTCATGAAAAACAAGTATACTGAAAAACAACAGCTCCTGAGATGACTGATCACTTGTTTGGACTTCTGGGCAGATACTGGAATGCATGTTAGTGTAATACGTCCTGACTAAATCAGCTGCAGTGAAAACTAGGCTTACAGTAAGAAATATGCATCCTAAATCATTTACCATTTCCCAGGCACTGTACTCAGTTCCTTATATATTATGCTAGAATTCCTTGGGTCATCTATTACTTCCCCCAAGGCTTGATTCTGCTGCACATATGAAGGCAATGGGTATCTTACTCTTGACTTCAAGTGGAGAATGACTAAGTTTTGAACTTGATTTACCTAAAGTATGAAAACAACCTCAGGTTTATCACAAATTGAAGGCTTGGCTAACATTGTATTGTTATTCTCACTACAACTCTTGACCTTACTCACTAAGTAACTAGCTAGAGACACAAGCCCAAATTTTGTTCTTAATAACAGCAGCAAAAATCCAGCCTTCCCTGAAGCCAGGGAACAGGAGTAGATCCACACCTGTGAAATTTCCAGGAGGAGGCTCTAGCAAGAAACATCCATAGATCACCTAAAGGAGACTGTCCCCTCAATCACACTGCATCTGAGGAGAGACTGAATCATCACGATAGCTCTGGCTCCTGATAGCAAGCACTGACTTTGCAGCAGGGCTTTTTCTTGGACAATGCTTCTCTAATAATTCTCAGAATGAGGTTTTCTGAGAAGGGCAATGTCAATTGGAATCATGATATATTTTTGGGAGATTCTTTAGAGGGGAGTAAGAAAAATATGCCTTCGCGCTCCATATGCGTTTGGCCTATTATGGCTTTGACTCTTCTGCCGGAATGGTATCTGCACCACAGAAAATCTTACAACCTGATGCACTGAATCCAGTCAAGCATAAGCAAAGATTGCTGTTGCCTTAAATTTCTGGAGGAATGCTGCCTCATAATTTTGTTCTGAATTTTCATAGAAAAAATGGTGACGTTTGTGCTCCTTCAAAGTGGCAATGTGTTGTGTGACCAGTGCTGGTATCCAAATAGGAATAAATTGCAATAAGTACATTTGTGATACTCTCAGTCTTGTCTGTTCCTGTATTCTCTTTCAAGCTACAACAGAAAGCATGTTTTGAATCAGGAAATAAGCAATCACCCATGTCTCAGCTGGGTGGCCCTGACTAACCTCAGATAATGTTTTGCACAGCTTCTTCAGGAAAGGTAGAAAGTGCCCAGGCAGAAATCTCTAGCCTACTGATCAGAAAATTCTCTTGGATGTGGGTGTGAATACCTTCCAGAAAAGTTGAGAATTAAATTCAGAATATCCTCCAGCTACCACTCTCTATTCACAAAAGAAAGAATATGCCTAACTTGCACTTTGAGGAAAAAAGGACATCAGCGACCACCTCCAGGAGGTAATTCAGCGCTGCAGATCCTGTGTAAGTGGATGTGTCTCTGCAGACTGGAAGAAATAGTCTGAGGAATGGGATTTGAGATTCTCCCTCACCTCATTTTAGCTATTGGCCTAGATTCCTTCTTAGCAGTTGACCTTTACAAATCTTTCACTTCAAACCCACTGTTGAGGGAGTGTAATAATAAAAACTGGGTTCTGAAGTCTAATCCAGGGGTAAAGTCCCTAAAAACATAAGTGTTATGGTGTCAAATTTTACTGAATCTGGCCTTTAATTTCTTTTTTTTCTTGTTACCAAGTAAGAACATCAAAGACAAATTATCGAGATATTGCCAGCATAGAAATAAAGCTGTATTCATTATTACTTAAATCAGCTAGTGCAGACTTAGATATACTTTCCTTCCTAAGGTCAGTCTTGATTTCTTTAAATAAAAGATTTTTGTAAAACTTGGTTTATCTTACAGGTGTAAATTTTGGATTAAAAACATGTAAAATAAGATAGAAGTCCAGCAATTGAAAAGATTTGACAGTGAAAATTCTGTGGCTGCTCCACCCTGTCCTACATAAATGTTAAAATGAACAGTAGCAGGAAGGCATGTGTGCTCTTAGAACAATTTCTTCTTGTTTACAATTGCAGTAGGCTAAAATGACTCATCGTTCTGTACAAAATGAGAACTGTGTGCTCACAAAATATGTTTTGGTACTATCTGAAAAGCTTCAGTAAATTAGAATGTCAAAATGATATATGCAATTTCTTTGAATATAAATTTGAAAATCATGGTGCCTACAAGAATGTGAAAAGATACACAATTTCTTAGAATTCTATTTCATGCTGATAAGCTATGGGACAACATCTGTTTTACTTCATAACTGTTCAAAAGGCAGGTGTTATAAAACTAAATTAAGGCCATTGCAATACTTGTCCCTCAGGAATTTCTAAAACAGAACATTTTTCCAGAGTTATAAAAATTATATGTAGCATTTCAGAAAATGCTAAGAACTCTTTCCCTCATGACTTTCTCCTTATACACATAATAAATATAGAGAGTTTTTATGAAAGGCTCCCATATTAAAACATAAACTGTAAAGATATACTTTCCATAAGTTTCCTGTACTAACCATGTGTGTGACAGTTTTAGTGATAATTTCAAAGGCAATAGAATAAGACAAGCACTTTGTGCTTGAAAATTACTCCAAAAATAATTTGTAATGTGTAATTCTGCTCAAATTATGGTTTGGCAGCTATTGTAATATCTATATAAAGAATACATCTTTTCTCAGTTTAATAAAGTTTTGCTTTTCTCTTCCCTTTAAAAACTACCATATATTTTAGTAAGCTATCAAATTGGTTAGAGAATAATGCGTGCAATACATAAACACAAATTCCAATACGTATTACAAAAGATGTACCTACACCATGAAGGATTTAGTCTATTCTTCAGCCTCAGTGCTGAAACACAAGCTGACTTCACTTGAAAAAAATGAGGTTAAGGGGTCTTAGACAAAGAATGAACCGTTCTACTTGTCTGAAAATGCAGCGAAGTAGATGAAGAGGCTAAAATCTTTGCTTCAGGAATGAAAATCAAATGGAAAGAAGACATCTTCCTTCCTGTAAGTATTGTCCATAAAACAAGCTATTAGAAAAGAAAGAAGTCTAGCCCTCTCAGCTACTTAGAAGGAAACATTCCAGGAAAGAATATTTGTGTTTTGTGGTAGAGGAGAATGCCAGCATAGAAGAGGAGGGCTTTTGACTTTCTTTGAAGGTCATGAAAGGGGCAGAGCAACAAGGATTTTTAAAGAACAATATCCTTTCACAGTAAAATCAAGTATCAAAACACACCACAAAATATACAGACAAAAGCATTAACAGCAACTTAACCAGTGGTTTCTGTATTAACCCAAAATTTCCACATAAACGAAGACCTAACTAAATGGCCATTTCAGGCCCATCATAAAAGTCATTTAGTATGAATGAAAAATCTAACCTAGATCTGTGTGCAAGTCCTCTGGTGATGTTAAAGGTGTTCTTGTTTTGCTATGTTTCACACAACAAGAGGAAAACACACAGGGAAGGAGAACAGTCCTTACCTTTGTAAAAATCAAAATTCAATGCACCCAGGAGCTGTGAAATAGTACCTTTATTCCTCACTGTATATGAACCTACACGCAGGTACAAATTAGGGAAATGAAAATTATAGTGGAAAGTCTGAATGGTCAGATCTCACAGCCTCCTATTTTCACTAAGATTTATTTAATGAGTAGAAATACAAATATCCCCATAAAACTTGTGTGGAATACCAATCTTAAGAAATTGAATGGGGTCAGAAGTGTTGGCTCTTTCCCTGTGTTTGCTGTCTTTTCTCAACGGGTTTGGCAAAGAAGTTCATTAAGTTCATAATAGAAATTTTTGCTACTTCACAACACACCTCATTATGAAAAGGATTTATAAAACCCATGCTGATCATAGCCATGGGGGCTTTCTTACAGAAAAAGCAGTAGCTGGACAGGTAAGATTCCTAGAATTTCAGGCAGAGTGTAAATGAAAGCAGAATGGGAAAAGACTCGTTAACTTCTCCAGAGAAAGTCCCCTTTTGTCACTTTGACCTGTCACTGCTTGAAAAATCACTTACATCAAAGACTATTTCGGGGGGTTTGCTACAATTTTAGCCTTAAAAGAGGTGTTTGAAATTTCTGAGGGAAGTCACTGGAGTTTATTTGAACTACAAAACATCACCGAAAATAGCCAGCTACTTAATAGACAAAACAAACCTATAATCAATTTGCATCGTTATTAAAACAAAACTATTTTGGCCACATGGAATCCAAATGAAATCCCATGTGAATTAATGTGTTAAAACAGCCAACACAACAGTGTTTACGACTTCATTTCAAAAAAAAAAAAAAGTCATCAAAAAAGACTTTATCATTGCTTTGATTTCTGTTTCACACAGAATTCCTTAAAGATTTTGCAGACTTAAAGATGAGAAAAGCTACAGAATTTAAACAACTTTTAAAATGTTCTGTGCACTTCATTGTATCATAGATATGCATTCTACTTTGCAGAAACATATCAAGTTATAAGAGGAGGGGTCAAAGTGTAATCGCTTGGCCAAACATCCCAATAACCCACCTTGGAACAGCTGTTAATTTAAAAGACAAATTAGAACAAGTCAGCACAAAAGCAACAATAGAGAAGAAAGGCAGATGGAAGAGAGAAAGGTAAGAACTAGAAATCTTTAAATTAAATGTTAAATTCTTCTCACATAAAGTTGATTGGATGCATATAATACATAAAATCCTCCTCAAATTGATTAATTCCTAGCTAAGCATTCAAATAAATCAATTGATTGGTGGTACTTTAATCTGAATATGTATTTAAAAAAGGAAAACAGTAATTAAAGCTTTATTCCAAAGAGCCAACCATGTAACAGGTTGAAACAGGCTGAAACCACAGTATCTTCTTTGTAAACACAAACCATTTTACAACAAGAAAAATATAAAAAATTACATAACAAGACTTCATCTCCCTATTCTGTAAACTATACTGTTTCTTGAGAACATGTGTATATATATTGGGAAATGGGGAAGAAGAGGCATGGACTTAAGTACACAGGAAGATTGTATAAATACTACTTCCCTCATGCTGATTCTTAAATTTTTCCAGAGCTTATGAGGTTAGCTCCACTTCAGTTTTGTGTTAAGCTGTATAAAAAACTTTTGGGAAGAAAAGATAAGTTTACTTGCACAACATTGTAAATCCATATACTTTATATTTTTTAAGTCCCAATTGACTTCCCACAGTACAGTGTTACATAGATGTCTATTGTCAGTAAAAGAGGTACCTGTCATATGGGTTGGACAGGTAATCTATAAAACACAAATTATAAGGAAATGCCAAACTGACCACAAGCATTTCAGGAGTTCTGGGAATTTTCCAACCAATGAATCAAAAAGAAAAGTAAAAAGCAGCTGACCTAAGAGACTGTTGCCTTGTGGTGTTTTATATTGTTTCAACAGTCTTTCATCTCTAATAACCATTAGGAATGCTTATTTCTCCTATCGCTCAAAAGAGAGATCTTTCCCAGGATATTCTGCTTACTTAAAGCTAGCAGAAAGCTAAACTAATGGGGAGCAGAGGTAGTGTAAATGCAATGATCAGCTTCATGTTTCTATTGCTACTGGACATGCCACTGAGCATAAGAAATTCCATTTTCCTTTTAGCCGTGGATTTACGCCAGCATTCTAAGAAAATGGCATTCATAGTCAACCAGATACACCATTATGGAGAAAATATAAATAGTAATATATAAGTTTTGTAAAAGTCACAAATGCAGAAATGCTAGTGTAAGTAAAGAAATTATATAAGATTGGGTTAGTAAAGATAAAGATAGATAAGTACATACAAGATTCAATTAGTAAAGATAAAAATTGGATTAGCAAATGTGATTGCATAAATAAAGGAATTGTTAAAAATAACAATTTATTGTATCCAGCAGTTGTTTGGATTTATTTTTATTATCTGGCAGATATACTTCATTCTGATACACATGTAGGACACATGGCAACCAAGAAGAGTTTGCGCTCTACCGTATCTCTCCATAGTAGCACTGATGTGGGTCATTTTCCTCTTTTCTGCTACAAATTTTCACAATACTTGAAAAACATTTGGTATCCTTAAGACTTCTACACCTGTGCAAAACCTTCTTGAAATTTACCAATGAGTTCAAACATTACTTGGAGAAATACAGGAACAGGGACTTACAGACAAAAAAGATACTTCTCCTACTCCCACAAAGTGAACATAGACAGCCAGTATTTTCTATAAAATAAATTCTGCTAATTCAGAAGAATTAGAGGTGTAAATTCCTTTAAAAAATCTACATTTCTGCATTTTCATTTATGTAGGGTTGATTGTGCTACTATTGAGATTAACTAATACTTCTGATTTTTAGAAGCATATTTACATTTACTTAAAGTTTTGCCAAATTTTGGACACTTAAGCTCAAATATTCCACGTTATTTCTCTTTATATTTCAACCATTGCATTTCATCAGTTCTCAGAAAAAGCTAAGCAGAAATGCATGATTTTCAGTTTTAAATTCTGGTCACCTTTATGCTCCCATGCTTTATAAAAAGGAAAGAAGCAAAACACCATTCTTTCTGTCAGGAAGATAACTTCACCACTCTGGGAAAATTCACCTAAATTTGGCTAACGTGTTAAAAATAAACCAGTTTGAGAAAATCAAACAAAATTGTCTGTGTCCACTAAAAGAATGCTCTACAGAACTTGGAATTAAATAGAAGTGACTCTTCTCCAGTGTTACTCCACAGATCAAATTGCAACTTTCTATTGATTGTTCTGTTAGTTCAATACATTTGCATTGCAGTTTGTAGGGTTTCTATTCTTTGAATCTGTGCTTCACTGATGCTGCACTAGGGCATTTCTGGGGCCTCTGAGTTCTCTTTTTTTAAGCTAAGAAATTATCCACACAAAAATACACTAAGAAAATATAATTTGAGTGTAGAATCAATCACTTAAAAGTTAGGAACTGCTTAAATTATCATTGTTTCTGACTGCATTATGATAGAGCCTTTAATTATATAGTCTTTTTTCCACAGCTCCTCCTCATCCAATATCACACTTACTATGAACTCCTGTGCAATGTTGACAAATCATTTAAATTGAATGTTTCACAGGCTACCAGTAGATCATGCTTCTAGACAACAAGCTTATTACCTTCAGCCTGGTGTGCAAATATACCAATCAGTCACAAATGTACCTAAAATATATTGGAAGTCGTGACTGAACATATGAAATATTTAATGCCAAGTTCAATGAAGAAATCACACCATGAATGTCGCAAGCTAGATACTCAAAATTTATGGTTTTTTTAACCTGATTTTTCTGAGCAGTATTCAAACGTCTTAGTATAGTGTAAGTTCACCAGACTGCTGTGCAATTCATAATACCAAATAGACAATCTTAGCTTCCCTTTGGTGGCGAAATTGACAGTCAGGGTCTAGCAGCCCTGAAAAGTGATTGGCTTAAACCACTAATTGTTATCCCGAATGGAGATCACAGTAGATAGTGTGAACACAGCCCTTTAAATCTGTTTCCCCTCCATAAAACAAGGTTAACAATGTCTCTCTTTTGCAGAGTTGTGGTGAAAATGAGTAATATCTGTACACTTTTGAGATATTATTGATGGATGCAAAAAAAAGGTGGATGGGGGAATTAATCACTTTCTCTGAAAAGCAGAGTTTGAATAATGTGAAATATATGTGGTGCTGGACTGTTTTATTCTCACTGAATGCAAATTATTGTTTTTTTTATCAAGGACTGTAACGAAATGGGCACTATTTTACACTATGCTTCACAAGAAGTTGTCTTCTGTGAAAATTCTCTTAAAAACTGACCACATTTGCAACTTAATAAAATGTAAATTGACTACTGTAGTAATTAAACCCTTCCTCATCACTCATGTACTTATTTTACTTACCTACTCATTTAACAGAATTTGGGATTTAGCTTCTCTTTCTTTCTGACATTGCTAAAGTGGAGTTTTTTAAGAATAAACTTGTTTTGGAGACTGAGGCCATGGAATGGTGGTTCTGTGAGCATCTGCAAACTTGTTTTAACTTAAACATAATGGCTATGAACCAGTGGCACCTATTAATGGCTCATACCCTTTACACCTTATTGCTATATTACCAAGGTTAACCTGGGAATTCTCAAAACCACAGAGAAAAAGGGAGTATCAGCCCCAAATCTTCTTTCACTTAAAACATATTATAGATCCTCAATAACTTTACTTGAAGGAGTTTGAACAAAATGCTTATATGATAAAGAAGTGATATGAGAAGAAAAAATAATAAATTACCAAGTAAGATTGACATAAAATACCTAAATTTATGAAACAAGAGGAACGAGAGGTATCTGTACATAGATTTTTGCACCAGCTGATGAACAAACTTCAAAAACACAATATGAAAGACGCCAAGCATGAAATCCTAACCTACTATTGAACAATAACAGTGAAAGATTTGTAATTTATTTCACTGTGGACAGTGTTTTATTCAAGCTCCCAGCGGGATTTAAGATGTTGATGGACAAAATTACTATTTCCTGTGAGCTTATCCCACAAGTACCTGGAAAGGAGGAAGCATGGGGAAGAATCTTGCATGACTATAGGTTTCTTTCCCTAACGCAACTGGAACATTTTCATTACAAACAGCAGGAGCTAGTTTTGCATCCCAACAAAGATCTGGAGAGAAAAGTTTCTCCCTCCTTAAAAGCTGCTGTCTCATATGTAAGTGAATTTATGCTTTATTATAATAAAACTATTTACAAGCTTAATAAGAATATTTACAAGCTTTAACTCAGAGCTCTGCCGCCTCTGTTAGACACTACCATGTCCTCCCTTCCTGCTGGAGCTGTGGCATGATTCCATGCAGGAAGGAATGTAAGACTTGCAGGGTAAGAAAACTATCAGGAAAGTAGGAGTTCAGTTGGGGGGGTGGATTCTGTGCTTTGCTCCCTAATCTTTTTATTTGCATTTTAAATGTCAATGCATGCTTAATAAAAAAAGCAGAAACATTCATGTAAAGAGGGACCAACACCTTGCAAGTGCCAGAATGCTGCCTAAATAATCGTATTTCCTTCTGGGCTTTCTCATGCTATAACAGAGCCTGGAATTTCTCTTTTCTTCTTCACAGTCAGTCAGTTTCAGAGGAGCAAGAAAATGCCCTCCAACCAGTGTAGGCAATAATTTGGTGACTAAGGCATTTTCCGGAAAAGCAGTAAAGTGGGTTTCAACTCCATTCACTTAAGAAGTGCACCAAATCTATGTCTACCACTTTCCTGGTGAAAAAATGCTCTGAACCAGCAGATATTATAGGCACTTCTTGCAGTAGGGTTTTGAAATAAAATAGTGCAGGATGCTCTATTATTTTACTATCTAGATGCAGGCAGGGCAAACACTGGGGGAATGTGGAGACAACTAACAGAGCTTTAACCCCTGCCCAGCCTACCTATTGGGACATATGGGCCTATCACAGCAGGGAAGACTCTGTGTAGTATCAACCCACTACCACTATCACCATTATAGTCACAGTACTCACTCACAGCAGCAGATACAAACTGGAGATAAATATACGAAGAACTTGCCTGCCATGTATATGAAATATTCTTGCTCCACTAAGGCATGGGATTTTAGGCACATTCATCTACTTACTGTTTCTGAGTTGGCTCCCTATTCAGAGTGAAAAATGTTCAAATAATTTTTTAAAGGTTCTGATGTTCCCATACATCGGAGAGGGAGCCAAGGTATATAACACACAGTTCTGGATCTGGAACACCAGCGACTGGCTACATAAAAGGCACAGTGACACCTGCTTTTTGTGGCTTCCAAGTCTTTTATTGTCCTTGGCAATTTGCTATGATGTAATTTCTTAAATGTATCCATTTCCCTTTAACTTACATTTTACGCTGTATGCTTCATGCTTTGTAGAGCCTTCTCCACACCAAATAAAGGCAGTGTAGGCATTTATCTTTATTTACTATTAATGAATACTAATTCAGTGAAACCTCTCATTTACATTCACCTTGATCTTTTGAAATACTGCCTTTATACTCTGATTTTTTGAGGACTTCCAGGCTTTCTTATACTGGTTCTCTAATTTCAATGTACACAAAGAATTTAATATACTAGCTGTCATGCTTTTAGCTACCTATTTTTAAAAAGTTCTCTCTTCTCTTTTCTTGTTTCCACCCTTCTGAAAGTCTTCTGAAAAAAAACAAAAACAAAACCACAAAACTAACAAAATAATTTTTAGCTTGTGTAATAGCTGACCCAGGTCTCCAGGCAGTTCTTATCTATGAAAATCATAATTTTATTCTTGATAGAGCAAACAAAAAGATCTTACTGCTTTATAAACAGCAAATATTTGAATTATAAGATTAGGTGGGAAGACACAGCTTTCTCAGTAGAAGACCCCTGCACTCTGACACTTTTTCCAATACCAATGAAAACAGTGGCTACTCTGGCTTTCTAAAGTCTGGGAAGTGTCTGAGAAGCTTATTTCCATCCTACCCCAGTCTCAGTAACTAAGACATTCACTGCAACTGATGCTGTCACAAAATGGGAGAAGGAGCCTGTGAAGGACTTTGCCTGACTGGATGACTTTTTATGTATCATATTCTTTTTGTATGTCTTATGGCTTTCTGCATGTCTTCCCATATGTCTCTTTGTCTTTCAATATATCTTATACCACTATGCTTTGAGTCCTCATCACAATAGTTCACCAGCACACTAAAAATAATATTTGATTTTTCTCCCTAAAGACAGATTATTTCAGACCTTTGAATTTACAAGTTAGGTAACAAGAAGAACCATGCAATCATAGAATAGTCCAGGTTGAAAGGTGGCTCTCAAGATGATCTGGTCTAAACTTCTCCTGAAAGCAGGGATTTAGATTAGGTTATCCAAGTCCCTGCCAAGCCAAGTCTTGAGTAATTCCTGTGAGGGACATTCCACCACTTCTCTGAGCAAACTATTGCAGGGTTTAGTTGTTCTCATGGTGAAGAAAATCTTTCCTGGATCTAGAGGGAATTTTCCCTGAAGCAACTTGTGCCTGTTGCTTCTTGTCCTGTCACAGCGCATGCCTGAGAGCACCTCCTTCTCCACCAATAGCTACCCTTTCAGGTACTGGAAGACTGTGACTGGATCCCCCCAAGCCTTCTCCTCTCCAGACCGAAAAAACTCCACTCCTCTGACCTTTCTTCTAGGGGAATTCTTCACCTGCTGCCTTCCACTGACTTACTTGGGAAGCTCACCTACAGCAGCATATTGAGCAACATTGCTTCTGAATGTATGCATTTGGAAGATAAAGAAGAATCCCTTCAAAGCCTTCAAAAATAAAATCAGCTTCTCCTAACAGACTTAACTCCCTAAAGCAAATTAAAATTATTCATCTAGTAGGTCACCTTCCTTCAGAAAAAAAATCTAGCCTTTAAAGTAAACAGCTTTAAATCTTGTAAAGTGCACAAGTGGGTCAGACACGATCTGTGTGTTAAAATGTATGTGCATGGGAGAGAAGGAAGAAGGTGAAGGAAAGAAGAATGAAAGGCTGGATTCGAAGGGAACTGGCTCCCGAATTATTTTTAAGGATTTACAGTCCATGAAGACGCCATGTGGAGTGATGCAGAACAACCGGCTTAGAAGTAAAGTACGATCAAAACTAGAGTTATAACTGGCTTCTTTTTGACATGTCTGAGATCATTTGGGCCCAGAATTAAACTTTCTATACTTTGAAGGAAGAGAGGAACAGACAGTACAGGCACAGGAGAACAGAGAGTTACAAGATGAGATTGTTAGGATATCGTACTGCAGTACTGCAGTTAAAATGACATTTCCTCTCCTTGTTCGTTCTTTGTAGGCCTGGATACACATTTGTAGCCTAACAGCTGCATAATATTTTTGCTCACTGTTGGATGGGGACTGTCTCAACCACAGCATTTTAGGTTGTATTTCACATTTTAATTCCACTGCAGCTTAAAAACAGCTTAGTGTAGTCTATTTGAATCTGATTTTGAGAATAGCTGTTTTACTTCAGTTATGACAAATTGTCTCCTATGGAACCCAGGGCATCAAGTAGATAACTCTGAATGGAAACAAGCCCTGTATCTTTAACAAAGATTGGCAGAAACTACTTGCTTTGAATCCCTGTTTTTAAATAAACCAGCAAATAACAGAAATAGTTCTAGAAGTCTCCACAAAGCTTCACTTCAATCAATAGCCACAGAATTTATCTTTAAAAAACTCTCTAAGAATGACAGCATTGCAAAATACAATTAAAAATAAAAATAAAGGTATCATCTGAGATCCAGTAATGTGACAGTGTAAGAATGCTATTGCCATTAAAAACAGTGTAAGACACACTATTAAAATGTGAATGAGGAGGCGGCAACTCTCCATATTAAGTGCAGAGAGGTGCAAAGAATCCCTTAGCAACAGACCAAAATAGGTGGGTTCTACAAGATGCAGACGACATCTGGAAGTTCCCACACAGCCCCTTCACAGCTCTCCGTCCCCTTTTTGTGGGGACAATCTAGATGCCAGATGTATAGGAGCAGGTACACAGCAAAAAAAAAAAAGATAATAAAAGAGACAGGAAGAAGAATAATTTTATTTATGGATCTTCCAAATCTGTATCTCATGGAAGTGAACCGTGTAAAGAACAGAATATGTAGCCTACAATGTGAAAATCAGATTGCTTAAAGACTTATTTCCCTTACTTAAAGAAAAAAGCTCAGCCTGCAAGTTATCTATACAATTTTTTTGAATGCAAATTGGAAAAACTGTAGCCAAAAAAGAAAATATTGCAAAATACAGATACAAAAGAGTAAACAGAGTAAACAGAAAGGATAAAAATGGAGCCAGATTTAAAAGGATAAAAATAGAACCTAATATCTCCTCATGATTTAGAAAAGTGGTAAAATTTTTATCATGTCATACCCAACACTTGCAGAAACCAGGTAGAAGTTTAAAAACTAGTCAAATCAAAACTGCCTGAAGATTTACCATTTTTTTGTCTTGACAGGCTTCAACAAAGAAAATAAGAACATGGTAACTAACCAACAAGAAAGAGCTATGAAGACAGGGCTAGGATCTGTACAAGATTAAGCTGTAGAATAGACACAAGAGGATTTTGCATGTTAAGGCACTGTGGCTAACATTTAGTGAAAAGAGGAGAATATACCAGAACTTGTTGCTCACTTAACGAGTTACTCCTGATTAACAGCAAGAAGCAGGTCTAAAATGAAGAAACCAGGATGATGCTTTGTTGCTCTAATAATAGTAGACTTCTGATGTTCATTGTGCATAATGCCTACTATGACTATATTACTAAAAAGGCTGCAGGGATTCAACACTGCTCATTGTGAACAAGTATGGCTGATTCTTAAATTGATTTAATTCACTTACACCTTCTCTTCACAGCTGTAATAATTTCATGCAAGCAATGGCAAGCTCAAAGACATTGCAGATGTTGTGAGTTCTCTCCAACAGTCAAGCAATGTAGTAGTCCAGGATATTTTCAGTAAATCTAGGGTATTTTTATCAGCAGCGACAAATGCTAAAGGAAAGAGGAAAATAATGGGTCTGGCAGGAGTATTAAAATGGTGCCTTTTTTTTTCATGTTCCTACCGATTACAATCTTATCCCTTAAATTATCAGTGTTTGTACCATTTTAATTTTAGTCTAACTGAAATCCTGTTCTCATTTATATTATATCACATCATATTGTGCTGTTTGTCTAAGCAACATCCTGCAGAGGTGAACTCAACTGCTTAGTTAATCTATGCTGATATAGATGTTTGTTTGCTTGGTTCACACGCACAAAAGTTGTGTGTGTCCCCAAAGGTCTCCATTTTTCCAACAGTATTAGCTTGGTCTAAAAAACTGTATTATCTTTACCTACATATTTTGCCACAGCATCTGCATTTTAATTGCTGCTTCATAGTTTCTTTAATCTCACTGTATTTAGGAATACAAGAAATATATCCTGGGTACTGTGTCTTTCTCAATGCTCTTCATTAATCAGTAAGCTTTTTCATGAGACAGCTCTGCTCTCATTGACTTCACTGGGAGGAAATCTGAGCTCATATGTCTCCTCCGCAAATTGTGCAGTGCAGGTCTTTCTAATGTCTCTTCCCTGGAAATGCCTTTTCTCCCACATCCTATCTCTTATCATGTTTGTTCCCCCTTCTGGTACCTAAAATTATGTCCTTTTTGGGATGGGATGGGAAAATGAATTTAGGAGTCTGTCTGGTTATTCTAAATACAAAAAAGGAAAGAGGAAAAGGAACAGCTGGTTTACAAACCTTTCATTTTCAATAGCTTAGGCTTGGTTACTCAAGCACAGAAAAAATATTCTCCCAAGAAATCACATTGAGAAGAAAGTTCCAGGCATTCTGTTGTTTCCAGCTGGGCTTAATGTGCCTTATAAGGAGAACTCATATTTTCTTAGGCAGAACCTCTCTCAAAGACATGTTGGAAAAGGTAAGGCCATAAATCTGTGTCAGGTCCAGATGTGCAAGATTCTGGTGCCTAAAAGTCATCCCAGCTTATTTTTACAAATGCTTCCATGGTTTGTTTAGGCTGTTTAAAGTAATGCATATACATTAGAAGAAAATCACTCAATGTATATCTGGTAAGTATGTGATGTATAAACTGTACATAAAAGGCACAGAGTTGAGGACCAGAAGCTGTGGCTCAAACATTTGTTAGAGAATTTTGCTCACAGGTGATAAAAACAGTAACAAGCAGAGTCTCCTGCTATTTGACCTTGTAGAATTTAAGCTATCTGTGTACATCTCTGTACAACCATGTGTATGTATCCTCCATGACAGCTTCTGAACAGCTGAACACAGAATACAGATGCAGTTTTCATGACTTTTCTGTTTATCACTACGCCCAAGGAAATATATCTTTCTCACTACACAAGATATTCAGAACAGTTTAGAATTTTTCCCTAACATAGATGCTTAATGTTGAAAGTAGGATCTTTTTTTTTCAGTTAGAACCATTAAATTTAATAGAGCATTTTCAGCTACATACAAAATTTATAGACGCACATATATACTTTCTTTATTCCTTCAGGCCAGTTTGTTTCTATTACTCACATTCGAGGTACTTGTTTTCCTGTACTTTCACATGCTTAATTTGATACCTCTCTTCTTGATATCTCTCTGATATCTTTCCAGTCTCTTTCCATCTCTATATTCTTTTCTCCTCTGCACCTTAGTATCACCCAGTCCCTTAAGACATTAACATTTGCTTTCACCACTGTCAACAAGTCCTTTTTTTTCAGTACCATATGTCATTAAAATTTGTAACCTTTTTCTAAAATTCCTGGCATACCTTTATTTCCTTTTTCCCCTTAATAACATTATATAAAACTGTTCTTCATCATCTTTTTAAATATCGCTCCTACCTATTAACAAAACCACTGATTAATTTTAGTTGGAGCCTGGCCTACTCATTACTCTTTCAAAAAATAAAATAAAATAAAATAAAATAAAATAAAATAAAATAAAATAAGTAAAAGTTTGACTACTTCTTACAAATACACCTTAAATGAAAAATTATAAGTACCATAAATCAGTGACCTCACCCTAGTGTTCAAAATTTCCTAAGGGAAATGAATACAATGTGTTTATGAAGTGTTTAGAAAAATATTCAGGCAACCCAACATAGTGCTGTCATTCTTAGATGCCTGAATTAAACTAGTTATACGCTTTACACAGTATGTAAAAACATACTTGTTGAAGAGACACAAAGAACTTGGGAATAGTTACTTGAAATCAAAATCTAGGCTTTGGACTTCTATTATTTGGGATTACATCAAGGTCAGCTATAAGTTCTGACTAAAAGAAGCAATTGTTCAAATAGTAGACAGCAACCAGTACAATTTTTACAATGTTCATAGTAATACTGTGACACTGAGCCCTGCTGTAAACAGGAGCTATGTGGCATGAAATTTTCCATGAGTATCCTAGGAAAAAAAACGCAGCAGTAAACATCATTAGTCAAGCGAGACCTACACGTCATAAGCAATAGGCAAGAGTCCAGGAAGGCCACAAGGTTAAAATGCTTTGTTTGAGTAATTATAGGATTTGAAGGATTAGGCTGAACCAAAAGATTTAAGGACATGGAAGGATTAAAGGGAGAAATAAATAAATTAGATTGAAGAGAATGAAAGTATAGCAGGCAGCACAAAAAATATATCACATTCAGTAAAGTGTTTGAAACAAGAATTGTTAAGTAAAATAGTTGCAATTGAAGGCAACATGATTTTGCTGCATTTGTTTGCTATTCAGTAACTGAATCTGCAGAGACAAATATTGTCAAAAGAAGATCTGTATGCTTCTGAGATTAAAGACCTAGCAAAATAAGCACATATTTGAGGTGAAATGTCTTAGCTGACTTCTTTGTATACCAGAACGTAAAGTCATTATGTACTCTGTAGCTGCTATGAAAGTGTAATCCCAGTATACAAACCATGGGTGACATCACACCCACCACAGCCTGTTACTCAAATCTGAAGACTCTTGCTATACATATGGAAAATGGATTCCAGTCTTTGCCTTACGCCACCTTGAGTTACAGCATTTTACAAAGCTCGCAAGGCTTGTTTATTTTAAAAGGCTACTGCCCTTGTAAGCTATTACTAGTGAGAATTAACTCACTATATTTGTTGCAAAGAAAATCTACAGGCTCTGTTTCTTGAATATTGTGGATGAGAAAAATCATTCAAGGGTTACGATGCCCGGGTGATCCATGGCTCATGAGGCAGAAAGCTGCTAGAAGATAAAATAACCACAAGATAACCATAGGTATACAACAGTAAACCTATATGAATAAAGGGTGGGGGCTTTTTAATGAAACAGTCACTCACAATTGCAAGAGAATATCAATTTCAGCAAAGCTATGCAAAGAGAATAAGGTACGAAAAATAGATACCAGCTTTTATTTGGAGTTACTTCAGCATACCTTTATGACACCTCTCTTTTCCTGTTTTTTTGATAATCTTTAAAAATAAACAGCATCTGGGCATCTCAGTAAGGATGTCTGAGAGAAGTTCAAGAGACTAAGAAAAAGGATGAAACGGTAAGGGGGAGCAGGCAGAAAGAAGAATCAGTCACCGAGGAAGAGAATAAAATGAAGGAAGAGGAAAGTGATAAGCATGTAGATGCATAAAGAAACCGGACAAAGGATTCAAAACACAAAGCTAAGACAAGGGAGAACAAATGAACAAAACGCCGACTTTCTAAATGGCTTGTTTCTTGCTCTTCCACCTTTTTAAAGACACATGCGACCTCAGCTAGGACAGTATTACTGGGTTTGACTGAACTGTACTGCTCGGCCTGACGAAAGCCCACTGAAACTTACACCACCGCCGGGTTTCCGACCTGCCGGGCCGCTGGGGGGGCCCGGGACGCCCCGGGCCCGGCGGGACAGGGCGGGGACGGCCGGTGTGTTGGCACCACCTCCTGGTCAGCGCCAGGAAGGCAGGAAAACCAGCCTTTAAAACTCATTCTCCATTCGTGCTTACAGGACACGGCACGGAACACCGACACTTCTGTGCGAAGGCGAACGCAACCTGTATTGCTATCATCTCGTCGTAGTCTTAATTATGGGTCTGAAACTACGATAACTGTCATTCAGATGTCTGACTTCAAACAAAACCGAACAGTGTTAGCAACCCAGAAAATCAGATCCTAAGCTCTTCACACATTTTCTTAAAGCTCTTTATTAAGGCCTAGGTGTTTAGTTTCTCTCAAAATTATCACCCTAAAAGCATAGCTTTGCTTCAGGAACATTAAAGAAAGCCCTAAAGTGGTTAGTATTAGCTTTTGATTTCCATATTAAAATAAAAGATTATAGCTAATAATTTTCAATATAACCTTTTTTGAATATTACAGTAAGGGTTTTTTCCTTCTCTGTTAAGTGGCTATTTAACTTGGGTTTTTTCATTCAGATAGCAAATTGCTTCAGAAGATTACGGAAATTCAGACGCTAGCCCAATTCACAGATTCTGTAATTACATCTGACTTTATTTCTAACATAGGAAATGGATGCGGTGTTCAGAAGTGCTATGTTACAAAGAATTTCAACTTGGCATACTAATTTGTAACTTATCATTCATTAAGTCAGCCTGAGCTCACCTGTCTCAGATTGCAATAAGGCAAAAACTTCATACATTTGAATAGAGCATCTCTTTCAGCTGAACTATGTCCTATTCAAGTATTGCCATCATATGCCAACCAGAAATATTATTGATAGATATTTGAATTTTGAAGACCGGTAGGGTTCTGGAAGATGTTGATATCTGCTTTTCCACATCACAGAAAAATCAAGTCACTTTTCTTACAACCTGCTGTAATTTTCAGCCATGAATTATCAGTTGTTCGCTTTTAAAAAAACTAGCTTTCTATAAACTGAATATTACCAGTGAAACAGCATCTCCTGACAGCCCACACTGACAAATTTTCCTATGGTCCCTTCAGGGTGCTGAGGCCTGACCGTTAGGTTTCTAGTGGGATTTTTGTCCTCATGTTCATTGGAGCTGTTTGTGGTGCAATCATTCTCACAGTGGGTTTGTTGGGTTTTTTTAATTGTAAAGCTGTTCACCGGTAGCAGGGATGGCTACTGATTTCTCTCATATGCGTCACTGACCAGACACCAGATGGTGGAAATATTCTGTTCCTACTAATCTGGCCCAGAGTTGGCGATTCAGAGGTGAAAAGCTTTATCCCATTACTAACTGCCTGAGCCATCCTGTCTCCAACCTGCAGGCTAAAGATTAAACAGTTAATAGTCCTGAAGTAAATACCACCCCCTCAAATATCCCATGTACTATACATCCCAAACATCTACTGGGCAGATCTAGGAGGAGATCCATAAATGTCAGTACACTTTGTTGAATGTAAATTCTACCCAAGGAGGAATAAAAAAGAAGAGAGGCTGGTAAAATAACAGCATGAATTGGGATAGTACTACTTACACAACAGTTAGAGGGAAAGGTTTACTGCAGATAAAATATCAGGAAAAGTAGAAAATACAAGTAAGCTGTTTGTGAGAAATGCAATCTGGAAAAAGGAGGGGGGGGGCATCATAACATGGAAATGCAAACACAGATGAAAGGCAGAAAATATTAAGATGCAGCTCCCTTCTGCAGGTTTCAGAAAAAAATCAGAGTATCAGTATAACACTACACAGTCATAACACCTTAATCAGTTCTGAACAGTAGAACTAGTTTTTTTCAGTTCATTTATCCATCCTACCCTTATAATTTTCTTTGCCTCTGCACAAGTACTTTGCTTTGCTGCACATTCAAGCTTTTAATTTTTATACATTAGACTTCTGTGTTGCATCTAAAATCACTACCAAAATTTCTATTTTCCACCATAAATTGCCAGAGGAACTACTGTTATATTTGTGAAGATGACACCAAAGATATAATTTGGAGTTCAAGGTAACTGCAAAGGAAACAACTCAAAGAATTCCTGAGCTTGTCTATATCCAGACTCGATCACTGAAATAATTTAAAAATGCAAATGTGTTTAATACCAATATAATATTTGAAAATATGAGAACACAAGAGGAAGGAGCTAGTAGGTTATTTTTTATATGTAGATACATTTACATTTCTGTATGTTAGATCTGCATATATTTGGATCTATATTCTTTCACTCCTGCAGAAAAACATGATTCAGATTACATATCATGATCTTATAAAATCCTATTATGCCATAATTACCTTATCTAGTTAGACTCTTTTACCCATCTGGAAAATTTGACTATTCAAACCTGTCAAGCAGTGCACAAAGAACTCATTTACAAGGGAACCATGAAAGTAACTGTACAAAATCTGCCCTTGAGAGAGAGGAAAGGGTAAGCATAGCTCCTTGGTGCTATCTTAGATGTCCTAGTGCTCATTCCTCACTTCATGTTTCATACAGCTTCACTTATGGCAGGTACAGAAAGTCATGCAGTATATGTAAGTGCTTGGTCGATTTTATTTCTGATAACCCACTTAATTCATTTACAACTATGATGTCTCTAAGGACTGAAAATACCCCATCTTTTGTCCATAAAGCCATCCTATCACATCAGGCTATGTGTTATAGTAATAGTAGTAAAAAACCATTGTTCCAAGGTAGATTACATAGACTGGAATCTCTCACAGGTAATTGTTTTCCTTGAAAATACATAATTAGGCCTTGCCAAAAATTTTAAAATATTAAAAATTCCCCAAGTATACACTTTTCTATATTAGAACTGCAGCTAAAATTGTTTGAGGTTTGAATTTATTGCAAGTAATTACTTAAAAAGCATGACATTGTCTTTCTTCAGCTTCAATAATAAGATTGATGTAGCTAGCTCTTCTGCCAAAATCTCCTGTTTATACCAGTGTAGCAAATTTGGCTCAAAAGCATTAAAATAAGCAATGTTAGAGAAGTATCATTTTCTTAATGCAAACTTCTAACACGTTAAAAGCATCCTACAAGTGTGGTAGACTGGCACTCCTCTATTAGCGCTGTGCAGAAGCAGCAGCATTAGATCTTTCCTCTATCAGTCAAATTTACACAAATTAAAAAAAAAAAACAAACATGAAAAGGAACATGGAATTGGACAAGAAAGTTTCAAAAAAGAATATGAATTTTCAGTACCTTGCAGTTATTACAAGAAACTCTGATTTTTTTCTTTAATTTAGAGAAGACCGCAGCAAAAAGTAAGTTAAAAGAAAATAGGCTAAGGAAGATATTTAGAAAAAGTTTAAGGATGCTTAGCTAAGACAACTGTTTTTCCAGGCCCAGATACCAATGTAAAACAGGTGAGAGTGTGCATATCAAAAACAGAATCAAAGGAAGTGGGAATTCTTATTGGAAATGACTGCAACTGAGCCCTGGGATGGTTAACCTGTTAATATCAGCAGCTAGATGGTATGTGGTCATTGCTAAGTAGCCAGGGTACAGCTTGTGTGCTTCTGGAAATGGAACTGGGCCCTTGACATAAATTACATTACTATTACAAAATTTGCCCCCTATGTGGACTTGCAGAACAGCTTCTTTTCAGAAGAGGTATTTAATAACCAGGCCCAGTAACAAAAATATTATTCTGTTTGGCAGCCTTGACTGAACAAACCAGTTGCTCTGCCCTTTAAAAGCTAAACATAAGATCACATCACGTAAGAAGAACTTCTGCCATTTCTGCCACTGTCTAGCGTCAGCATCCAACTTAGCCACATTTAGCTGGCAACCTTCTAAAAACCATTTGGTATCTTACTATATGCTCCTGACAAACTTCACAGGAAAGGTCTGTTTTGGAAAGCCCAAGCATTTTTAAGTGTGCATCATCTGGTAATTGTCACGTTCTCTAAAACAACCTATCATTTGTTTCCTTTGATAAATTTTTTTGTCAGCACACACAGCTCAAAGAAAATAATTTTTAAAAACCCTTATTGACCATATGTACCTGGATATCCACGGCTGAAGTGCTCAGATGAGTAAGAGAACCATGTCTATATTAAACACTATGCACACAGGACAGCTTGAACTGAAACTGCAACATCTGCAAAACCGAAGGTAAAAGTAACGTTAGGATGATTAAGCAAACAGAAAGGCTATCCTGCAATAGGAGACTAAGATTGTAAGGCTAGCAAAATGAAATTGTTGAGAAGATAAAATTATTCTCTTATGGCAAACAGACATGATAGAAGGTGAGAACTGTTTAAACTATAGGGCAATATTGGCACTAGAAGAATAAACAGGACATGAATAAATTTAGACTGGAAATTAGAATGGATTCCTAAGCACCAGGGCATTTGGGGTCAAAAGGAGAATGATCATGGTGAGAGACTCTAATGACTTATAAGATCGATATGGTTATGAAACTTTTCAGATGAAACATTGCCAGACCCAAGGACTTGATTATATATTAGCAGCTCATTTTTAATGCTATCAAATGCCTTCTTTGTGCAGCAGTTTTGTGTCATAAGCTTGATATCTTATGGATCACCTTGTTTTACAGTCTGATGATGTCGTAAGATGAAAAGCAGGCCACAAAAAGTGGAAACGTAGCCTCTGATTAAATCCAGATGGTCCTGAAGTTGTTCAGACTCTGAGGAAATGCTTTAAATAACCAAGTTACAATTTAAATTGTCATGCCCAGTTAACTTACAGAAGAAAGGATGTAATTTGTCAAAGCCTGTCCTCTCGTCCCCCAAAAGTGAGACTAAGGTACACTAGGTAAAAAAGCTTTCAGCCAAGCCAAAACTTATAAGCCTATAATAGGGACAGATGAAGTCTCTATTTGACAGGGATGCTGTGAGGTTGCACGAGAAAATAACGTACTTCATGTCAGAATTTATGATGGGAAGGAGGAGCAAAGCGAGGGAAGATGTGGAATAAATCTCACCTTTCCCTCCATTTACCACTAAACCACACCACTTTTCTCACCCGCTTTGGTATGTTCTCAGATGTTATACCAGATCAAAGAGAGAATCTTAGTAACACCCATGCCTCGGGAATACTAAAGGTGTTCATACTCAGCTATAATCTGGAGCTAGCATGGGTTTCTCAGCCTGTTTGAGCATCGCACACTCATAACCGCGCTTCGTCATTAGTAGCCTGCAGACATGGTGGGGAGCGAGGGCTGCGAGGTTCCTGATACAATATAAATATTCAAGGATAATTAGACATCAGCAAGCTTTCTCTACGCTGAGCAGCCCCAAGCTGGAATGCAGCACCAAGCAGCACCGGCGGTAGCGACAGCTGCAGCTCCGATGCACGACGCCCGCTGAGCCAGCTGAAGAGCTGGCCCAGCTGAAGAGCTGGCCCGCCTTCGCGCCTTCTCTGCAGGCACTCCTGCGGCCCGTGAGGCCGGGCGCAGCCCGGGAAGCGAGGAGGCTGCGGAGGCTCCGCTCGGGGCGGGGAGGTGGTGGAGGACCAACAGCTTTTCCCAACGGGAAGCCGGACCCCACCGGCACAGGTGAGGCACGGTCAGGCCGAGGCGGCTGGCGGCCCCGAGGCGCGCGCGGCCCGGCAGGCGGCGGGAGCAGGCCGCCAGGCGGGAAGGACGGCGGAGGTCTGTGGCGGAGGAGGTGCGGCAGGCCGGGCGCCAGGGCGAAGGCAGACCTGCCCCGACGAGCGACCTCGCTAATCGCGGAGGCACAGGCCCTAAGAGGCTTACCGGGCGGCCCGGCCGCATGACGCAGGCGGGGCGGGGCGGGGAGCGAGGCAGCCGCCTCGGCCGCCGGCAGGTGGCGGCGCGGCCGCCAGAGGGCGCCGCGTGCCCGCGCCGCCGCCGATGGGGCGTGGCGCGGCTCGGCCCAGCATGCAGCGCGGCGCCGTTTGAATGGCGCAGGCTCCGGGCGCTGGGCCCCCGCGGTAGGTCTCCGTGGCTCCTCCTTCCCCCTTGGCGTGGCCCGGCCCGGTACCATGAGCAGCGGGTGAGTGGGGAGGGGGGGGGGGGGCGTGAAGCCTCCCGAGGCCGCGGCCGAGAAGCTGGCGCTTCGAGCCGGCCGCAGGCGGGGTCCCTAGCGGCCGGGGGGGAGCCCCTGCTGGCCCGGGGCGCGTCCCTGGCCGCTGAGAGACCGGGGGCGAGGGAATCTTCGGCGCGGCCTTCCGCCTCCCCGCTTGCCGCCGGTTCTGGGGGAGCGGGGCGGGCGGCGCGGGTCGGGCCGCGCTCTGCCTCGCCGGCGCCAGGTGCGGCTCCGGGGCGCCGCGCCCGGGCTGGGGGCTGGGGGGGGGGCGGGGATGCTGCGGGAGGGCTGCCGGTGGGGGAGCGGGGCTAGCGCCTTCCCGCTCCCGCGGCGGCCGCCGCCTGCGCCGTCCGGCACCCCGAGAGCTGGGCCGCGCTGGTGCGGGGACACCCCCACGCCCACCGAGCGGCCTGCGGCACAGCTGTCTTCAGTCCTCGCAGTCTCCAGCGAGCGAGTTGTGGCAGTTTGGGCTTTTCTGAAGCGGTGACATCAGCCACAACTCAAAGCAAGCGTGTGCGGTGGTGGATAAACGCAAGGAGAGTAGGAAAGGGTTTAGCGCTGCCGAAAGGGAGGGTAACAAGCTGGGTGTGAGGCCTGCTGATGGATTTTATTCCCTCTGACAGATTCCAGTGGGGAAAAAAGGGCGGGGAGGGGGAATCCTCAGGTGCTTGAAGACCAGATCTTGTATTAATTACTTTGTCAAAAAGTCGTCAAATATTTCTTTTCCACTGTTGTGCTGGTGTAGCTTGGCATGTTGTTGAGTGTACCTCTAGTAGAAATTCTGAAGAGTGAGATCTGTTGAGAAGTAGGTTTAGAAACTTCTTGTTGCTGTTTTTGTAACATGCTGTGCTTTGGAGCAAGGTTAAGTCAGTTTGCTTAAAAACAGCTTCTTCCATCTCCTTTTGGAACATGAATTTTGCTTTTCCTACTCCCCTGGTTTTTTTATTCCTTCTATTCTCTGGCTGTAATCAGGGAAGGGGGGGCGGGGAGGATAGTTACCCGTGTTTAGCAGAATTAAAGCATAACAGAAGGCAAGTTAGTGCCTCTTTTACCTTGCTGATTGGAAAGAACAGCACTTAGTTCTAGTCAAAAGCTGTCATTTTAATTTCTTATTATCATTGCATATAGTCTTGATTAAAATTTCTGTAATATTATTTCATTGAACTCAAGTTAGCATTGGTTTGAATTCCTATGCTTTATAACTCAGAATTTCATTATAGTATCTTAGAAATAATATTATTAAGGTATTTTATGTATATATATGTTAAAAAAACCACGTATGTGAGTATACTGATACATATGTATTATTACAGTAGCGGATATATATTCTCTCGCTTTCTCACTCAGTTTTGAAACATCTCTTTTCAGTATATTTCCATTTGAATCATTTAAATAAACCTTTTTTTTTAATTTAACAGTTTTGTATGTTGGTCCCAGGGTAAAGAGCTTGAGTATGAATTAAGAAGACTTTTTAAATACTATAAACAGACCACAGTAAATAATGGAAGTGTATTTGAGGGTAACTTAAAAAGTCACGTGATTGCAAGCTATGTGAAATGTAGTCACGGACTATGTTCAGCCAAGTGGGGATACCCATGCCTCCACTAAGTTTGGAGCTTGAGGGGTTTTCCAATATGTCTCGCCCTAGGTTTGAATTTAAAATTCTTGTTGCAGGTTTTTGAAGCAATTTGTGTTGAGCAATGAATAGAAAAAAAATTACTGTATTTAATGTGGGACCTTCAGTGTATTGGGACTTTTATTTCCTATATAACAACCCTCAGATAATGTATAATAGAACTTTTCCAACCTTATTATTCCTAGAGTGTTCAGAAGTGAAAATCAACAGGTAAAAGCATCTTTTCGTTAGTGAAGGATGACTTTAGAAAGGACTAAAACACTGACAACCAATATTACTTTATGGCAGCTTAACATATCTGTAAATGGTTCCTCCAGATGCAGAAAACTGGGTAATTGTTTATTTTACTTTTTTTTCTAGATTTTTTTTTTTTCCAGAATGTGAATAAGGTTCAGTTATTAGACTCTTAGGCTAGCTCCTCAAGGACAGCTAACTCACACCTGGATTCATCCTCAGTAAACTTAACCAAACTCTGACTGTGGTCATTTTCGGAGGTTCATTTGTGCCAGTGGGCCACATACAAATTCCATACGTAAGAGTAATAGGAAAATGAGCTTAAATTGGAGGAATAAGCTAACTTACCATAACTAGTTACTCAAATAGTGTTTGTCTTTACTGCAAATTTAATGACATTCGTGTAATTTTTGTCCACGCATGAAACTTTAAACTGGAACAAATGGCCTGACAGGTATAGCACATTAAAAAATTGTGACCTGCTGGCATATAAGACATACTTTTTATAGTGTTCCAGAAAAATTTTGCATTAGCATACTCCCTAGAATCTTGAACTGCACTTTTTTTTGAGACAATTCAGTATTTAACACCTGGTGAACTGTCAGGGCATAAATTACTAAAAAAAAGGAGCTTTAAAAAAAAAAAAACCACAAAGCTGTTTCATATTCAAAGGATGTGGAAGGCATCTAAAACTGAGACAGATGGATTCTGTAACATTTGTCAGAGTTAAAATGAAAGGAAATTATGCCAAACTTACAGAATCACTTCTACATCATAAGATAGTGCTAATTTATTTTTGTAGATAAATTACCCTTTAGGAAGTAAATTTGGAATAACCATTCTTGGAAGTTTCTTGTGAGCTTTTTAAATCTGATAATGACTAGTGATATTAGTTGACCATTACTGGTTCCCTGATGTATACCTATTTTGAATGCTTTCAAAGCATGAACTCCCCTCCTTGGGGAGTAACAACAATTAATTAACTCTTTCATCTGAGTTTAATATTGTCATTCTTGAACTTGTACTTGATTTATTATAGGGTGGGGGAGAATCACAGGAAAATCTGCAATGGCTAGTGTACATGGAATGCTACAGGAAAAAATAGCTGTTAAGAATTTGGGCAAAGAGTAGGACAGGAAGAATGTTTGTTTTAAAGGGTATTGCTGATGACTTAAGAAATCTAGCTATTTTACATTTGCTTTGCTGTCATGCAAAGTACTCCAGTCTGTGTTCTGGAGGAAATTAATGTTATGTTAATATATGTGTAGGTTACATAACATGTGAAGAAAAGTTTGTCCCTCTCTGGGGGCCCTGCCCAGAACACAGTACGATGGGAGGGAGTGGCAGAGTTGTTAATACTTGCCTTTGATAGATATGCACTTGAAAGCCTTCTAGTGCTGACTTTCTTTGCTTGATTTTGGTATGACTTGAAGAGTTATATTGCAACTAGGAGAGATCAGAGTTAGAAAATAGCAGTAGAGCCATCAAGAAAACTTTGCACAGGTACTGTCTATTGACTGTGGAGACAAAATGAGCTGACTTACCAGGATATATCGTTGCTGTTACTCTAGTCCTTCCGTTTCCTGAAAAATGAGGAGAGTAAAAGGTAGAGGTAGAGGAAGGAGGGCTGGCATCTGCTATGAGAAGTCACCCATGGCACAGGGGAAATGGGTGGAATGTGAGCCCATCATCTTAATGAAATTGCGCATCTCTGTCCAGACTTGTTGTCTACTTTGTTACAGTTGTAAAGCGGTTTAGGCTTGTGTGATGAAGAGCTAAGGCAGAGCTGGTATAACAGATTGTTCTGAACAAATACAACTAGCTGTGCTCATCACAAGGGAATAGTCAAAAGATTCAAGATGTTAAGGTATAGGTTGTTTGATCCTGTACAAATTAGTATGTAATGCCAGTTTGAAAGTCCTCCATATATATCCCAAAATAAGTGGGTGGTAGTGTCTAGTTAGCTATCCCTAGATGATGATATCTGATAGCAGATAGGAAGTAAAAGTTGTAAAGAGCCCTGTAAAGTGCCTTTCATCCTCTAGCATTTGTCTTTTTAATTGCTGGCCAGCTGGCATTGTATCATATGTTACTATGCCTTTGGAAGCAGGTTTCTTGAGATGCAGACTAAGTTTATTATAGCAGTATTAGGTTTGGATGTACCAGATTCTTCTGCTTGTTTTCTGCTCTGTCTCTGGGCTACCTGGATTGTGTTTCTGTATTTAATCACTTTCAGTGTATTTCTTTTTTTTATGAATTTGCACCGTCTGCCCTGGAACCCATGTAAACATTTGGGTCCACAACATCCTGTGGCAAGTTCAGCTTGATTATAATTGGCATGAAGAGCCACCCCCTTTTCTTAGTTTTGAACCTGCCTTCAGCTAGTGTCTTTTGACCCTTCATTCTTACATTGGGCAAAACAGTGAACAATCTTTATGCAATTTCTCCAAGCCATTCATTTTGGAAGCGTTTGTCTTATTTCCCCTCTCTGCTATAAGTAGCCCTCTTTTCAGACTGAAAAGGCCTGATCTATTCAATTGTTGATCGTATGGAAGGTATTCCATACTTTTTTTTTAACTTGCCTTTGTCTGAGTTCTTTTTTACTTTACTCAGAAGTCTTTTGAGTTTTGGGGTTGGTTTGGTTTTTGGTTTTTGAAGGGAGGAAGACTAAACCTGCACTCAGTATTTGAAGTACAGGCACAAGCGAGTTCTATGCACTGCCACAACAGTGTTGTGTTTATTTTTCTAACTATTTATTGATCCATATGGAGCACTGAGCAATCCAAATGATCTAATGTAAACTGTCATATATCCAGATCTTGTTGTGAGTGGCAATTATTAGCTCAGAGCCTGTAATTCTATATGGGAACCCAGAATTTCCTCACACCTGCAGACACACAGGCTTTGCTTTATATTAATCTATAATCGTTGCTTCTGCTTATTGTACATCACAATCCTTCTCTAATTCTTCACTTAGCCCTCATCTTCAGTGTCTGGTATAACTTTGTATTGTCAATGGTCTTCGTCATTTAACTACTCATCCCCTTTGTGAGGTAATCTATGAATATATCTAACAGCATAAAAGAATGCAGATTTTCTGCAGGATTCCTGTGGTGCCCTTCTTCAGTGTGGGAACTGCTTAGACAGTTTATGACTGTTTCTTAGCTATTTCTCCATGCAAACACTTTCCCTCTTATCACTTGGTTGCTTAGTTTCCTTGAGAGATTTAAGTGAGGGACTTCTGGAAGCTTTTTGGAATCTCAGGTAGACTCTATCATTTAGCTGTCCTTTATCCATGTTGTACTACTTCATACTCTCAATGAACTCCATTAATTTTGCAGGGCAGGACTTGCCTTTGCAACAGTCAGGTTGAATCTTTCCTGATGTATTGTTCGTTTGTGTCCACTAATTCTATTCTTGATTACATTGTTTACTAATTTGCACAACAGGGATGTCAGTCTGGATCTTCCTTGAGGCTATCTTTAGATACTCACTGTATTTTCCACACGTGATTTCTTCAGGTGCTTTGTCAGCTCTAAGGAAAAGATTCTGCACCTTGGTTAACAGCACAGCTGTTTCATTGCTGCTTATATGTTCACTGCTGCTTCTGCATCATCAGAGACCTTCACAAAACAGGTTAAACTATGGAAACCTCTCCAGACTGTAGGACAGTGAACACAGACGTAAGGATTTTACTTCAATTTTACTTCACTTCATCAGATGTTCCTTTATATCTGATCATCTATTGGCCTTTTGGGTTTCTGTTCCCGTCTTTAAAGAAAAAATTGGTAGTTTTGTTGTCTTTTCCTGTTTCAACTGGGAGGCTAGGGAGAATTATGGTCTTATATCAAATTTGTTGGAGTGTGTCAGTCTCTACATTTTTTTTTTCTCTTGGACACGTTCAACTTTTTGTAGGGAACTTCCTTCCCTCAAGGATAATCTGTCTCCAGATACCTCCAGTTCAGGTATTTTGAGATGCTATCTTAGGCTCTTTAGAGCCCAATATTAAACACTGATATGCTAGTTGAGTTTCCTTGGTAAGACATTTCTTTCTAGCCTTCTGATATTTTACAATTCTATTAAGAAAAAAGCATTCTAGTTTAACACTGCTGTTACATATTGGAGATCAGATTCTTACTTCCTGCTATAGCATGAAAGAGCAGGGTAGTTTGAGATCATTTATTAAACACGCAAGTAAGGAGAGGTCGCTCTGTTGCATAAAGAGTTGTAAGCTGCCAGTGTGTCACAGCAGTAGTTGCAAAAATGATTCTTCAAGAACAGAGATTATGGATTTTTTTAGCATCTGATGGGATGATTCTATGGAGTTTAGCTCTGGTGGTTGCAGGTTGTCCTCCCTATTCTTCTGGAGTTTATTGCTTTCCACTCAGCAACATTCTCAAACAGGGGTTGGGGGGGGGGGGGGAATCAAGATTTTTCCAAGTCTTCCTAGCTTTCTGCCTTCATCATTAGCCTGAATATATAGCTGGATTTGTTTGCGGTTTAGGGTTGTTCAGTTGGGCTTTTCTTCAAAAGTTCAGTTGTTTGCCTTTGTGTTGTGTTCCAAGTCCAAATTTTGATCTACAGCCCATTTTGAGTCCAAATAATGGTTTTAACCAGTCTGATAAGCAGAGGAGAAGTTGTTTGTTCTTGTGGTTTCTTCTAAACTCTGGGAAAAAAATACTTTTTTACTATTTATTTATAAGCCTCGTGGCTGGAAGCCTTGAAAGTGTGGAGAGCTCACAGGGTGACAACTATTCTATCACCATCGCACAGTATGCAGGAAAAGAGTTAAGTTAATGAACCAGTCTTAAGCCAGCCTTTTATCTGGAAAAGTATGGACCACCAACTGTTAAAGGTCTTGCCCTAAATAATGCTGCCATTTGCAATGCTTGCTGAAGTAGTTGGTCTGTGGGCTCCATGTTCCCATCTTACAGGGTAAGGGTTTCTGTCGGTAGGTCTTCCTTTTTTTGAGGGAGAGCTATCTCAGATGAGATTCTTCAGTACTGATCCTGTTCTAAAGAAAACCGAAGCATTTGATTATTTTTTTTGCTTCCACTGTATCCTACAATATGGAATTTAATGTGCATTATGTGAAGAATGTACCTTCTACTTTGTTTTGAGCCTGCCACCTGTTTGTTTTATCTGATGGCCTTTAGCTACTGCATTGAAAGATCTTCTGTGGCTAATAAGCTGTTTCCCATCTGGCTTTTTCAGTGCTCAGTGTCTTAATGTTTTAAATACTGCAGTCCTTAATGTGGGATAAATCTGCTACGTAAAGGAAAAGGGGTAGGACTGTTTGTACTAAGAGTGAAGGGGAGAGACTGGGGCACTCATGTTGGGACCAGAGTTTTGCTATTTAGGGGAAAACAATAAAATTAAAGCAAGTGGTTGGCTTTTAAAAGTAAGGTAGGATGTCTTGCTAAAACATTTTAAGAATAGTGCTCCATGATGATCTGTTTTTTGAATCCAGTCTCAAGCAATGGATTTTATGAATCACTTGTACATATGGTTTTGCATTTTTTATAACTGTCTCAATCTTGGGTTTGATTCTTGTAGAAATATTTGCATACTTCAGGACAAAGTACTTCAGACATTTTCTTATTGGTTAACTGTGGAATAAAGATAGGGTTTTTTTAATATGAAAAATAACCAGTTACATAGTGAGAAAAATGGGTGGGGAGTGGGTTTGCCAATAAATTAAGGGGAGATATTTCACTTCCATTTTTTAACGTTTGCTATTTTGATGAAGTTTGCCTTCTTCCTGAAAAACAGGGATTATTTTTATTTAGCTGCCTTTCCTCACTTGGAAACAGTTGTGGGACCAATTATGTTTCTCTAGATGGCAGGTAAAATTCATAGTGTGAAATGTAGAGGAAAGAGTCTCATAAATTGCCTTATTCTTTACCTGATTTCTTGTCTGTATGGCACCCCTCAGTGCCAGTGTAATAAGTTGGTCTGAAAACAAGATCTCTGCCTCTGTTTCTTTGGGGGAGCTTGTTTTTGTTCCTTTTTTTTTTTTTTTCCTTTGAAAACTAAATAGGAATTTTGAAGTGCTCATCAGTATGTTACTAATGATAAGGCCTCCAGCTAACACTTGCTAAAGGATGATGTCTTGGGTTATTTATATGATGCAACCTCTTGTGAATAGTTGAACTATTTTAATTGGTTTTGGCAGCTTCATTTGAAGAAAGTTGACTGTTTTAGAAAGTATAACTAAATATCTTTCCCCTGAAAACAGGGATTTGAGAGATTATGGCATCTGAAGCCCACAATGTTAGAAAACAGAAAGTATTGCATATCGAAGGTCATCCCATTGATCTCCCCAGAAAAAGAATCTCTTCTTCCACTAAAAAGATCATGAAGGAGGTAAGCTGTTTTGTGGGATTTTTTTATTTCCTCTGATGAAACTGAAGTAAACATTCAAACAAGCTCATAGTTCTGAACAGTCTAAAACTAGAAGCACAGCACTACTGGACATTTCATGTTTAGATGTGCAATAGAACTTTAGCTTGAAAAGCAGTTATATTATGAAAACTATGCATTATAATAGGCACAGGCAATGACTGCACAGATACATGCATCCTATTGTCCACATGAGCAATAGGTACTGATATGGTTTTACTCATGCCTGCTTTTATGCAGTCTAGCCAAGAACTGTTTCAGCAGAGGAATTCTATCATCAAAAAGTTCTCTCTTGCCAAGAGAGCTACATGACACAAGTGAGAGGTGGGGTAGGTGAGATACCTACATTGAAATGGACCTGTCATCTTGTTATCATACAGCTTGATCTACCATGTTGTCTAGTAACATGTATACTTTCACTGGATTCATGCTAGTTGATAATATTTTCTCATAACCTCTTACCTGTGTTACTGGCTGAAGAGTAAGGCAGTGGAGTATGGAGAAAGCACTAGGGAGGTAAACTTACTGTAAGATCACTTCAAACAGTGGTGAAGATGCCAATATCCTCTGTCTGTTTGCTTATTGAAATTATGTATTAAACCCCACATGATTTTATGACTTGGTGTTAACAAAAAAAGATCATAGCATTGTTTTGCTGATGTGCACAACATGAATGTTAACAGTAGTATAAATTTTCAAGTTGAAATGCCTGCAGTATATAAGCATAGTACCTGTTTATATGAAAATACATATTTTTAACTTGAGCATCTTAGTGCTTTTTTATTTTTAATAATTTGTTTACTATTGGAAAAAAAAGTAGACCAGAATGTCACAATTCAACTCATCTTCATCACATGAAACTCTAAAACATTGAAGACTGCTGTATAGAAAAAAGTCTCCAGAAATTCATCTTCAAATTGTTGCTTAATTTTCAAAGGTTTTGCTAATCTGTGTGGCACAACCTTGAATGAATTTTGTGATTCCTCTAGGCTATCACTGTTCTATGCAGCCTAATTGGTGTCAGGGTGCTAATCTGTTTCCTATGAATGAATTCAGGATAATCAAGCTGGTGTTGTCTAGAGCAGTCTTGATTTTTTTATTTTTTGTTGTTGTGCTTTGGTGAGGAAATGTTCTGCTGTCATCCTTGCTAATACTAGCATCTGCTGTATTATGGGCCTTTAAATGTATGCATGAGACAAGTAATGCAATTTTGCCATCAGATTCCAGCAGGCTTTTTACATTAGTCACAGTTTTTAGTTTGCTAGTAACTAAAGAATGTGTCTCTGATGTCACAATCCTGCCTCTTGCCAAAGATACCCTGAGCCTACAGCTGACTGTGGTCCTCCAAGGACAGCTGTGGCAGAGCTAGTCCATCTATAGGTCACTGTAAGATACTTGAAGATTATTGGAAGGTTAACGTAGCTGTGCTTTAGTTGCAGAATAGGAAGAGTGGGTGGAAGGGAGGGAATCTGTGGTAAACTTAGGCCATGGTAAAGCAGGACTTCTTTTTGACAAACTGTGGGAGTGTTTGAGCCTTTTGAGTAATACAGCTTTTTTTTCTTTCTCTATTTCCTTTCTCCCAGGGTAAGAAATCTCCAAAACAGCTGGCTTCATACACAAACAGGTAGGAGGGCTGTGCTGTGTAGAGTCTGAGTTTCAAGTGAGAGGGAGGCAGGGAGGAAGAAGCAGTTTAAATCTATTACAACACCCAAGCAGACACAAATGGAAGATGGATCTTAATTTTACTGACAATACTTGGTTCTTTTGTCCACTTCCATTAATAAAAGCAGGAGAAATACTCATGGTAGCTCTTACTTCTGATAAGTCAAATGTCACGAAGGTATATCTCAGGGATAAAATGTTTTAAGTAACCTGCAACTTGACTGCTGAATTCATAATGATATGTTTTTACTTAGTAACATAAAGTATTGCTTAGGTTTAGAGTAACCTTCACTAAAATACTGCTTTATTATTGCAGAATAACAGTTGGAAAAACGGTGACCAGTCCCCTCTCTCTTTTCAAAGTAGTATATTGTAAAAGAAAAGTTCATTGTTATAGTCCAAAGCCTTGTTACAGAAAGAAACAGCTCCCTAAATCTAGGGGCTGTGACATGGCAAATAAAGAAAATGAACTGGCTTGTGCAGGGAATCTGCCAGCAAAACTGCACGACAGTCGTACACACTTGCTGAATTCTAGTGACTCTGGTTCATCTCAAACAGAAGGCCCCTCATCCAAATATAGTGGATTTTTTTCAGAGGTAAGTAGAGTTTAAAGAAACTTCAGTTTAAAATAAAAGTATTCCTTGTAGTTTCTTTGTGTGGTTAGCTGTGAAAGTTTTCAGAGATTAATTTTCCTAACATACAGATTGGGTTCAGTCTTGAGATTTACAGTCTTTGTCCATTAGTTTATGGTGATACAGTTGCCAGCAGTAGTAGTCTTGCCAGTTTTCCCCATGTTTGTGTCAGCACAGAAGCTTGGATCTGCCAGGCTAGTCTGGGTTAAAATTGTACCAGCACCAAAGGAAAACATTGTTTTGAGCTGATTAGGTTTCATGATCTGGTATGACGCGTGGCCACGTGTGTTTATGGAAGTGTGAAAGTGTTAGTGTATAGATGGGAATAAGCTGGTAAGGTAGGATAGGACCATTTTCAATAGCAGCTTAGTGTGTATGAAACTAACTTAAATGTTTCTGTAAGACAGTATTTCTTGTTAAGATTGCTTGATGAAACCCAGTGAATGCTTGCGGGGCTTCTGAAACTGGCTAAAAGGTCAGATCCTTTAAATTAAACAGGTTTTGTGACAGTGAAGGCTATTTAGGTCCCTTAATGTTGAAGTTTCCATTTCTGTCACCATAGATGTTTGTTACCCATTGAGGCCTGCAGGTGTTTAAAGTGAGGCATGACAGGGAAGATAAGATCGAAGACTATCACCATGCTGTCTTTTCATGGTACTGTAAGTGTGGGCTGCCATGAAAAGGAAGCCCCGAGAGTCCAGTGGGCTGGAGGTACAAGTCTGTGGCACTCTTGCACTCCATTGAATGTGATGGTTTCAAGGCAGGAGCAGCAGAATAGCTAGAATAAAGAGGCTGTGGAAATGAAGACTGGGCAAGATTCATCCTCTGACAAACTAAAGACCAGATCACTGGCCACAGATGACTGTTTAACTGATTTGAGAGATGTGGGTGGCTCTGCAGCGTTCATTCCAGTCCAAGGTCTATTTTAATAAAATACTGAGCTTTTTCAGGAATGAACCTTTTCTATCAAAGTTCAGAATAATACATGTAATTACTTGTGTCTAAATTGTGTCAGAATTAATAAGCATCTGAGTAAAATTCTGAGTTGTTGAGAATTATAGGTTGATGCTCATGAATGCTCTATTTAATTATCAAATACCTCATTCAGGTGTCTACAGACCTTATACTTGTAGCTTTTGGGTAAAGTAGTCTTAATCTATTTGTGCCCCTTTCTAAAGGAGATTTGTGTTTTTAAGGCCATTGTTAGCTAAATTTTAAAACAAACTCATCAGCATACAGATAGAAAAATATAGTTTCATATACTAAATTGCTGTATTAGAGCAGCTTAGTGTGTTGCTGGCTACTTAACTTGTGGTAAACTTCTATATTTTCAAAAATATACAGGTTTCTCAGGACCATGAAACTATGGCTCAAGTTCTTTTCAGCAGGAATCTGAGGCTGAACGTAGCTTTAACCTTTTGGAGAAGGAGAAGTATAAGTGAACTGGTAGCCTACTTAGTAAGGTAAACTGAGTGTCTCCTTTTATATTCTTAAAGTGGTAGCAATCCCAAATATGCTGCAGTATTTTTAGGGGTTCTTTAGATGTTGTAACTTTGTTATTCTTTAAGTCATGTTAGAAGCATGTACTTCAACCTGTGCTCTGCTAGTAACATTTCTGATTTTATTCTTAATGTTTCTAGGATACAGGATCTTGGAGTAGTAGTAGACTGCCTTCCTGTGCTTACAAACAGGTACAAACAAAAAGAAGTGGGGGATAAGAATCTGCTATAACAACACTGAAGTTCACTCACTTACTGAAACATCGTGTTTTTTAAGTTTACAGGAAGAAAAACCATATATTTCAGTTGGCTGCTGTGTAGATCTTTTGCCTTTAGTGAAATCACTGCTTAAAAGCAAATATGAAGAGTAAGTATCAGTTTCGGATGTTTTCAAAACACTATTACTTCCTGGCTATGCAGTGCCCTAGAAGTTAATGGTGTTTAGTCCTCTGACTCTCGTTCCTTCTGCCTGTTCTCCCAGCCCTGCCTTTCTCGGGGAACACCTACCTGAAGGGGAGGTTTACTGTGAACCTTTCCCTTTTAACAAACCAGTGGTGCAAAAACTCTTATGCAAGGTTAAGGACCGGGGCTGGCTTTGCACTTATGCAGATTTATTTATCCTAAACAGTAAAACAGAATAGCGCTGAAGTTTTAGTATGCTTTATAACGTGAAATCAAGGCAAAGTTTCAGGCAAAATACTTGAAGAATTTCTACTTTTTCAAAGTGGTAAACTGAAGCTCTTGTTGAAATTGAAAACACAGGCAAGCATTTAAACTTGCCAATTTGTCCAGATTATTTTTCTTCCAGAATAGAAAACATGTTGCTGTCTCAGTTGCTTACCAATTTGTCTTGACACTTTAGCTGACCTGTAGATATTGGAGGCGGAGGGAAAAAAGCATGATGTGTAAAATATGTTGTTACAGGTATGTGATAGTTGGTTTAAACTGGCTTCAGGCTGTCATTAAAAGATGGTGGTCAGAACTATCTGCACATACAGAAAAGGCAGAGGATGGGTGAGTATAGTGTTGGGAACTATTTAAATGTTTCTGTAGCTTATTCCATCTCAAAATCTGTTTTAACGTTGATCAGTATGAGCACACCTTATCTACAAAATAAAAAATAATAATTTGAAAGTAAAAGCTTAAAAGTATTTAAAAAGTTCTTCTGTTCTTAAGACACAGGTGGTGTTTGGAAACTTGCTTTAAGGACTGACTTTTTTGTTTTACTGGAGTTTTAATACATGTAGAACATAACCATATCAGGTGTTATAGAAGTTGGATCAAAACTTTTCTGATATTGTGGTAATGTCTATCATATAGACTAAGCCTATACAGTATTAATCATATTTCAGTTAAAAAGTCTACTGAAATGTAGTATGTATGTTATAAAGTATTGTTCATTCTTTTTCAGAAATATTCATATTTTAAAACAACAATTAAGTGGATTATGGGAACAGGAGAATCATCTTACTCTGGTTCCAGGATATACTGGTAATATAGCTAAGGTAATCCAGTTCTAGTTGTGTTTAGTAATGAACATATTGTATCACTTGCAGTATTCTCATTTTGTTATTTATGCTAAACTATTGACAGATAGAAACACCTTTATTTTCCACTAATGCTCAAGTATATTGCACAATTTTTACAGAAGTCTGGAGTGGATTCCCTATGCTAACAGTAGTGTGGTTTAGAATGCTAACAATGAAATTTTTTTTATCCTTTTTTCTTTACAGAGACAGGATCTCCTTAGTAAAACAGCTAATAGTTTTAAAACTATTAAAGTCTTAAAATTTAAAGTCTTAAAATTGATGTAAAAAAGGGCCCAGGTGAATAGGTAAACTGTGAAAGGACAGATGTTTTCTCTGAAATCTGCTGTACCCGTTGTTGTCAGTGTAATGCAGCATGGAGAATCTTAGCCCAGTAGTGTTGTTGGCATTTGCACATCGGGTGACTGGGGCAAGTGACAACATACTAAACTCTAAAGCTTGTTGCTGGCCTGACGCTTAGAAAATGATGAGTTTGCGGAGAGCAGAAGAGTGTCTCCATCTGAAGTGAATCCCTGTTTGCTTTTCTCAGTACGCTGTGGTATCAGTAATATAATGAGAGTGTCTGGTAAATGCATGGTTTGCTGCTCATGATAATCATCTCCCTAAATGTGGCTTTCTGAGGTTGGGCACAAAGAGTTACACTGAGTAAGAAACCTATCCATGTGGAGGGACCTGATAAAGGTAGACAGTGAGAAAGGACTTGGTTATGTGCAGGATTTGAGTGAACTTGAAAAGAACTTGAAGATTGCACTCTTTACTTACATGTGAAGGAGCTTTGTGGAATCTATAATTTTATGGGTACAGAATTTGTCACTTTGATGTATCAAACAAGTTATTTCTTGTTCTTCTGGGACTGTTGTGCACCTCTGACTTCAATTTTGATGTCTCTACAAGGATAATTACAAACTTCTGCATCCCTGCTGACTGCAACTCTGTAAGAAGAACTGAGTTCTAACTCGCAGCTGGTAGAGCAACGGGAGCTTGTAATATAGACTGCCTAGTTCTTCTGGTAGATCAACGTAGCAGTTATAGCCAGTGTCAGTTTGTTTCTCCAGGATTCAGGTTTCCTTTCTGTTCACTTGCCTACTTTTTAATGTATATCAGGCTAGAGTGTGACCAAGGCCACCTGAACAAGTCAGGAGCGAAAGCAGTAGTACAAGAGTGTCGGAGGGATGGGGTGAAGGAGTATCACTCTTAATAAACTTATTTCAAATGCATGATCTCATGATGATGATTTTCTTTTCCTGTGCATGCAGGGAGCAGAGGAAAATACAGGCTAAATTGATGGCTTTGGAAACTAATCCTACTGTTCTTGCAGGCTTTTTAGGACATAAAGAAATGCCATTGAAAGCAGTAATTTAAAGTAATCTTGAAGATAACTTGTTCTGAAATTTGGCCTAAACATAATTATTATGGTCCTGATTTGTTACCCTGCCTCAGACATACAGTCGATGTTACAGCTGTAAGTAATGTGACAAACACTTTCTCTTTTTTTTTCTTTCTAGGATGTAAATGCTTATTTATTACAGCTACACTGACATGATTGGGAAACTATGTGTGCTTATGTGGTGAAACAATCCCCTAAAGTATCCCTGAAATATGTACTGTTTCTGAAAGCCTTTTGAGAAATACTGGCAGAAGAGAACTGAACTGTCAAGCTGTTTAATGAAACCACTAAAAAAATCCTAACAATCTACTTCACATTGAAGTGGAAAAATGTCTAGTAGGAGCAACTTTTACTTCAGTGAGGTGAAAGTGCACTATGAAAACTGTATGCCTTTGCTGCATTTGGGATTCACTCAGTTACTAGGTATTCATTTAAATGCTACTGTATTTTACTACATCGCATAAAAGATGAATTACACTGTCATGAAGACAAGACAGCAGAACCAGTTATAAGGAACCAACAAAAGCAATCAGCATTAAGAGCTTTTAAATGTTTCTTTCACAAGAGAACTTCAAAATGCACAACTATCTTTTCAATTATGTTTTAAAAAAAAACAAAACTTAGGAATACTCAATTACTTCTATGTTTTAATCAAATTATTAAAGACATTTTTTGTTTGCACTATTGAGGAAACTATACAGCAAAGATGCCTTAATTACTAGTGTTTCAAAAAGCCAATGTGTTAAGATGCAAATAGCTATTATGTTCAGATTGTGATGCAAAACTACAAAAATCAGGGTTTCACATTGTGTAGTTAATGAAACATTGCACATATACAAAGATTCATGTATGAAAAATAAATACCTGAAGTTAAGCTTGGATAAACAGTTATTGCAAATGTCAGCAGAATGGTGAATTTATGTCTAACAAATGTTTTTATATTGTATGTGGATTTCTAACACAGTAATCTTGTTCTGTATCATTTAAACTACATGCAAATAAGTAAATATATTAAATGTATCTACTGTTTTTTCTTTTCAACTTCATAAAAACAATTTCTAGAATAATCTCTTCCACAGTACTTTTTATCATAGATATTTATGTCTATTGTTTGAAATGTTTACAGCCAGATGAGGCCATGTTATTCAAATCGCACCCTTTTTATACTACCTCCTTTAAGAAACTGACAAAGAGCTTTTGCAAAATTAATCAAGTTCTAGCCTGATCAATGAGGGCAAATTCATACCAACAATAGCATTGAAAATACAGCTATAAACTCTTACTGTCCTATTGCTATCCTGTACTCTTTTAATTTAAAAGCTATAGCTTAATAGCTCTGAGGGAGTTTTGATTTTAGGCTTGCTATTGCCTTTTTTATTTTGTGATTAAGAAGCATGTTTTTCCAATTAACACTTATGAAGTGCTAGCTGTTCACTTAAAACATAAATATACATGCACAGCATGTATCACTAAATAGGCTACTTCCTTAAAAAACTTAAGTACTTAGAAGGGTTGTTTTCATACCTAGCATTAAGCATATGCACTTTTATTGATGTGCAGGAGAAAAGTCTTGATAGCCCCAAGTGGTTTTTGCTTTACAGATGAAATAAATTAATTTTAAACTCTTGTAGTGGTCAACAGCTTTAGGCCTCCTGTTGCTTCATTTTGTATTTAAGTTACATATCATTATTGCTGACTTCTGGAGGCCAACTAGAAATCTGTCATCAGAACTTGGTGCTTTTGGTTATTTGAATATTCTTTAAACCACCAAAGGTTTTGTGCTTCCCAGGGCAGTCAGCTACAGGGAAGAGTTTCTGGGACATCCCCAAACTGAGAACTCTGTGGGACAATCTCGAGATATGCACATAGCCAAATTCTTTTTGCTAGAATTGTTACGTACCATTAGAGATATTTCACACTCAAAAGAGTTTGAGGTAGAACTTAGTACTTTTCAAATGTTCTTGCTGTCAATTAAAAATGTAAAGGAACTACAGTATGATGACATTCTTGTATTACTTTACTGTTTTGTTGAGCACTTAAATGTAACAGTAACGTAAAGACTGGCTTCATAATTTGGGTAGCAATTGCTGAAACTCTTGGATTATTCCTCAAGGAGAATACTGTAAAGGTGATGGAAACTCAGATCTTATTTTCTCCTGGATTTTTAATAGACAAAATGAAGTAACTCATGGCCATTTATTTCTGATAATACAAGAAGTAATCATTGTAACTGATTAAAGTGAAATACTCTAGTATTCAAAAATCCAGCTTGACTGTAGATGTAAATACTTGGGCTTATAATGTAAATCCATGGCCATATGCAGAATTCCAAACTGTAACTATGGATGGTGCTTTTGTTCTAGTGGCAAGGTAAGATTGACTTGAGGATCATTATTGAGAAATATCTAATAAAATAATGCATTATTTTTAACTGCCAAAAATTGTATTTTGACAGCATCAATAATACAGTATTAAACATTAAGTCATTAGTATTTGTGCCTTATTTTAAATGCATTTTTTTTACTGTTTTCAGGCAGCTGCTAGACTGTAAGAACAGGATTCTGGTGTCTCCATTATGAAATGATTTTTCTGTCATGATCTTAAAGCACTCATTTAAACTATTCAGGCTGACATTCAGGCTCAGCTTGTATGGTCTTTAGTTCTCAAATGGCTACGAATCAGTTTTGCTGTAATAGAATGTATATGTATGATATCTGCTCAAAGGTGACATGAGTAAAATGTCTTAATAGCTGTATAACTCCATGAAATCCATGTAGTTGTCTCAGTGAATCTTAAGAATTAAGTTTATGAACAATCATGTGCATAAATGCTAATCTTTGTGATACTTTCTGAAAATGCTGTTTCTAGGATGTTTCAAAAGATCAGGCAGAATTAATCCTTTATCCTGTATGTTTTTGTGATGCAGAAGCATGTAGTTACTTGAGGATGAAGGATGCCTCTGCAGAGCTGTTCTTCATGTTATACCACTTGATATGAAATTAATGTCTTTGAAAAACAGTATGTCTTTTGCCTCAATGTTCCCTGAGAGTACTTGAGGCTGTTTTGCTTGAAAGGGTTTTTATTTGAAGCGTGAACTAGGACTTACCCATCCCCTAAACTGAAATTAAAGAAGCCTTCTGGTAAACTGCCTCTTTTGCAGAGCTAAAAATCCCCCAATATTCTGTTAATGTAAGAATCGAAGTTTAGGTATTGCTGATACCTTGCTGAGGAGCGGAAATGGAAAAAGCTACCCTAGTAATTAGCTGGGTACAAAGAAGCTAGCATGTCTTAATAATTATGTATAGCTCTGTCTTGAAGGAGTTACACCTCGTTCTTAGTAAAGAGTACTCTACAGTGGAACACCCTTGTATCACACAGGTACTGCAGTTGTAGGCTACTTAATAGTGCTTACAAATTGTCACTGGTGTTAAAATACTAGCATCAGCCCTCCAGGAGCTTATCTTCTGCAGTGATAGATAACTAAAATGATCTTTCCCTTTCTGTAGGCTGCCTTATTGTTATCAGAGGCTGCAGTTTTAACACTTGGGGTGCAGGAGAGATGGGATAATAGGAGAGGACAAAAAATTACTCATGCCCTGTGTTGAGTGACATCAGCCCCACTGCATTATACCATACGTATCTTAAAGCAGGCTGTATTTTCATTTTCTGGTATCTGAAGTAGGCAAGTTTGGAGTAAATAACTCCATTGAGTTGAAGAGATAAAAGTTTTGAAGATGGATGCTACAATGCTGATTTGTGGTGTGTTGTTTTGGATTTTTTTTTCTTGAAAGGGTGAACATTTTTGTGTGTAAAAGCTTGAAAGTATCTTGTGGAAAGTATCTTGTGGAAAGCTTACATTTTGAAACTAGCAAGTGGTTGCTTTTGCTGGTTCTTCTTGCCAGATCTTCCAGTTTTACAGAAGACAATGCCTGTCTTGGTGTGGAGATTTGCAGCTAAGTTTTCTGCCCAGTTTTCTGGTACAAAGGAAACAGGTGGTTCATAGTCAACATTTTCAGAATACAAAACCATGCAAATCATGCTACTGGTGTGAAGTTATTCCAACTTTTGTACAATGCAAATGCTTTAGTTTATGAAAGCAGTTGGTTCTTGTGTGAGGAACTTTATATTGAACTGATGCTGCATTAGATGAAGAAAAAGATGAAGCAGTTATTAATAGCCTTGGTAAAAGCCAGACAGCATAGTTTAATTTTTGTCTTCAGTCTACCTTCCTACACATAGTAATCATCGTAGGCTACAGATAAAGATTCACTGGGAGAATAGATTGAGCATGCTTGTGGTGTTAGTGCTTATATTATACTTCTTTAAGCAATTTATGTTTATTCCATATTAGTTAAATGGCTTGTTTTATGTCTTAGAATGAGACTAAATGCAAGTATTTCTTTTCTCTGCCCCCATGCATTCATTCTTCAGCACTTAATGATATTTCTTCCTCTTCTAATTTAAATATACTGTGAGTATCTGTTATTAGAAGCAGGGAGGGGAGTATGAAAATTCTATATAAAACACAGGGCTAGCTATTTAACACTATTCATTTTGAAGCAATTGTGAAAATTTTCCCTCTTTAAAACTTTTCACACAAATTTTGTTAATACCTGCTAATTGAAGTTGGCACTCATGGCTGCAAGTTTGAGTTTGAACTTGGTTGAAAAAAATAAAGTGTTTTCACTCTAAATAACCATAGCTGCAGTATTCTTTTTTTAATTTTTATTTTTTCATTGAGTACTAAGCTGGACTCTCATACTAACCTGCCATATGGGAGGCAGGAGGTATAGTGCTGTCCCTTAACAGGATGGAGTAGAAATAATCACCCAGGCTTCAGCTGTTGCAGACCTAGAATATTTTTGTTTCCATACTGACCAGAGTTTTGTAGTATATCTCTTTATATAGATTGTAGCTGCTGATCATATTGCTATAAAATGAGATCTGCTACTTCCAGGTTGAATGTGGTATATTGTTGTTTCCGATTCATACATATCACTGCTTCAGTTCAGTCAGTCATTACTTGGAGCACTACAGTATAGATGAACAACTAACTATTGGGCTCTCAAACATCTGTACTTTGCTGTAACAATATACAAGGATGCCATGTTCATGTTTTCCACCTCCCCCCCCCCAATTCCTCAATTTCAGTGCTTAAAGCCATTTGAATTCCCTTTGGGAAGTGACAGCTGCCAAAACACACGTGATAAAAATGCTTTTACAAATATGCTTGTGACTTGCTTTACTACACTTCTGTGAATAACAGTGTTCTGTGAATTTGGGAAGGAGGCTGTTTTCTATATGTATAGGCTTGACAGAAACGGAACTAGTGGATTTTTGTACCTAAAACAAACACACACACCCTGCTTTAATTTTAATTTTAGAGGAGGATTGCCATGTCCAAGAAGCCTGTGGCATGTTTGGTTCTAAATGGAGAAGAAGTTGCACAAATACAGTCAGCTGTTAGGAGAATGCGTATTTCATTACTGTTGAGTTGTCTTATTGCATGTGAGTCAGCTGTGCTATTATCTACTTGATAAAAGTGGAATGGTGGGTTATTGGGGAGTTGAAGTCTAACAACCATTTGCTGTAAGAAACAAAAATGCTATTTCCGTGCTGATGAAACTGCTACAATGAATGCAGAAAGGAACTATTGTGTGGTTTGGAGAGCAGATACCTCTTGCTTCTTTCTATGTCTGCTAATAGTACTTTGTCTTGAAGCTAGAAGGGCATAGATATTTATGTGTGTTTGTTTAAAATAACATTAAATTTCTGACTGAAAAGGAAAAAAAAAATCCTTGCTGCATTAGTTCATTGCTGGATGACTGTGCCACCCTATGTTCCAGCTGCCGAAAAAAGTAAATTATAAAAATGTAATTAACCATCATTGTACAAGTAGTGGTAAAACTTTTATTTTCAACATTGTAAGGTTCTGTTTATTGTTAGTGAAGCAGTAAAGCAAAGCAGGACTAAAGAATAACTGGCAAGTTCTGTTCCCTGCCTTATGTTCTGGTAAGTCTAAGAGCTAGACTTTTTTTAATCAACCAAAGTGAGGGATGATCGATGGAAGCATTAATTCTGGAGTAATTCAATGCCAACAGCCAGCATTAGCATAAGAATAAGCTGGGTAGCTGGTTGTGAAGTGAACCCTGCCCACCAGAGCAACTGTCTTCTGAAATAAATTTTCTTAGGAAGAACCTTTGGGTACTTAAGTAAAACTGTGAATTTGTCTTTTTTTTTTTTTTTTTTTTTTTTAAAGATGCTACAGTTAGTGTGCTTTCTGCTAGAGAGAGGGAATTCTGAAGATGAAGATTTCTAGATATCCTGCTACTTGGATGTTGGGCTAGTGCTGCAAGGGGTCCCTTTAAAAATATTTACTGCCCTCTGAGTGGTGGCATTAATAATCATTGAAGGGGACTGAGGGCTTGAACACAGGCAAATTCTCATCAGGACTGTGGCTGATGTGTGCCTCCCTGATTGCTGATGTAGGGAATTGACTTGAATAAAATTAAAACTAGGGAAGGAGGCGTGTTTGTTCTAGGTACAAAAATTCCCATCACCTGAGAAGGGTGCCTGTGATAGTTGAAGATTCAGGTTTGATGATACAGAAGTCTTTCCAGTCCTGTGTGCCTGATTCCACACCAGTGAGGCACTTTGCAAAGGAAGATTGGAGACTTGGTGCTTGCAGAGCAGTCACGTTCCCTCCCAGTTGCTGCTTTCCCACCCCTCTGACGTGTTGGAGCACATCTGCTTGGCTGAATTCCAGGCTCCACATCAACCTTGTCACTTATCCAAGTAAGAATAAAATGCCTTCATGTTTGGCACACCTGGTTTCCCAAGAGATGTCTTGTATCTCAAGTCTTCCAGGTTCTCACTACAAACCAAATTATCAGCTTAGTGCCACTGAACTGTGAAAACTTACAGGCTTATACCTCTGAGTTACACGTGGCAGCTGGATGCTACCACTTTGCTTACCCCTTGCATTAACACTAGTGTGCATCATTCTGCTTCTCTAATGTAATGGCTATTTCAGTCACCAGGTTTAAGATGAAGCTGTTGTATTAGGAGTACGTGTATATAAATGGTTTTTAAACATAAATATTCTACAAGTATTCTATCAAGTATTATTTAAAAATGCCCACAGTTCTGAACACTTACAAATTGTGGGCTGGTGACTAGTTAGGGAGAAATCCTGCTGCTTAGAGGTGAGTGGTTTGTTGTTTGGTGTTGGTTTGGTTTTTTTTTCCTATTCTTCACCCATTTTGCCTCCCCCTCTGAGTACAGGTCTTTAAATTTGTTGGTGCCTCCTTGAATTCTCTTTTTTGCAAGCTTATGCCTTTTAGGGTTTTCTGACCCCACAGAAAATGATCAGGGAGTTGGGCAGAGTGAGGACGTGTCTTGTTCACACAATACTGTGTAAGCATGTGTACGCAGTCATTGCTGTGCAGAAGTACCATTTTTACACTTCCTTCTGCTCTCCAGTGCATTTATGCTTCTATTGGTGGCATGTCTTTTAACATCTGTAAAGGGACTCTTTCCATCTCGTAATTCTTGATTCAAAAAGCAGCATTAGTTGCTTTCCAGCTGAACAGAGAAGCTTGCTACTAATTCTAAAAAAAAAAAAACAACAAAAAAAAAAGGGGGGGGGGGGGGGCACCAACCCACCCAAACTGAAAAACTAGAATTTGCTTGTCTCTAGCATAAAGTAGTGCTGTGGCCAGGTGACAACAAATGCTGCCACCCATTTTTCACTAAAAAGGGGACATAAAGAATGCCTCTCTGAGGAGTTTCTAACACTACTGGGTTTTTTTTGGTGGGTTTGGGTTTTTTTTAGGATTACTGCATTGTGATTTAGCAGTTTACTTTCTTGATTGTCTGAATATTTGGTACATGACCTCAGCCACCTTACTCTGAAGGGCTGTCAATAGGAGAACGCCCTTGGAGCTGTCCTCACAACTGGCAGCTTGCTAACATCAGCCTTTACCTTGGGGACTAGTGAGGCGTATTTCAGCATTTCTGTATGCAGGCTTTGGCATACTACTTCTGATACGTGCTTCCTCATTTAATCGTTCTCTAGGAGCTCTGGAAAAAGAATTTAGCCTCTGGTGACTCACTCAAGTCTGATTTGGATGAAACAGTTCTCACACCAAGAATTCTGCTTATGTGAACGGAACTGCAAGACCTTCTCTCTTCCTCCATAAACTCAGAAAATCTAAACTGTGATCGTAATAGGCTTCTGTTTTGAGAAATCTGTTTATCCACAGTTCTTGGTATCCTCATTAACACTTTTTTCTGACAAAATGGATTGGTCTGTGGTTCCTTTGTGGTATTTGATTATCATTAATCTTATGCTGGTTTTTTCATACCTTATAGAGCAGGTTCTGTCTGTTAGCTCTGAGGTATATCTCCAAGATACTGCTGCCCACATTTCCTGGTGGTCAGCATAACTGTGAGATTTTTCAGGCATTTATTTGAAGTTGTCTTTTGGCCAGGAAATGTATTCAGAACTTGAACTGATTTTAACAGTCTGAAATAGTATCTTCACAGTTGTTTAGGAGCATTGTGCTTTTTGATGAAAGTATTATTTGCGGTGGCTTTGCAGCAGTATAATTAAATTTTACCATCTCTACAATGAGAGACTTGAGTGAGAGGAAGAACTAATTTGAGTCAGGTGGTTCCAGCAAACCTCCTTTTGCTCCCACATCCAGCAGTGAGATAAAAGGAAGATAAGCAATAATTACAGCTTTAGGGAGTATTTGAACCCAGCCTCAACAACAGCTACTGTCTCATATTGCTTTTTCTCCTCATGGCACCGCCAGCAGTCAGTCATACAGAGTTGTGGCATGTGTGGAGCGGCTGCAGCGCTGCTCCCTGATCTGCTGCTCTGTGTGAGCTTCAGACACAGCATCATCTCTTGCTAAGAAAATAGGAAACCCTTTTGCTGAACCCTCAGTAGGATTGTTTCCTAGCAGAACTTCCCTTAGAACGTTCCAAACTCGTATCTAAAGTTGTGTCCATGATTCAGTTATAAAAGTACTTGTTTTTCTTTCCTGTATGTGCCTCTTCTAGGTCAAGATGCCACTGTGTGCTTTGTATGCCAGGAGAATCTTCTCATTTTAAATGCACAAGCTCAGACTTTTTAATCTCCCCATGTGTTGTCTGCCACAGAGACTGTCCAGCCAGATAATGGGCTGTGTGAAAGCCTGCAGTGGGACTTGCTGGTGGTCCACCTGAGCTCAAGCTCTCTGTGGCCTTGCTGAAGAATGCTTCTATTCCAGATACCTACACTGCAGCCATTAAAAGGTCCAGTTGCTTTTTCATCAAGCATCATGCTATTTTATGGAGAAGGAGATATCATGTATTGTAAGATTATCAGTTTCAGAGATGAGCAGGTTGGTGGGTTTTATTTAGTTTGTTGTGTGGTTTGGTTTGGTGGTTTGTTTGGTTTTTTTCTTCTTTCCTAAATAGGTGTTACCTGGGCCCTTGGATTGTTGATGTATATTTTTAAGAGTTTATACACTTTATTTCTTCCCTCTTCCACCTCTCCCCTGCCCCAACTTGTGCACAAATACAAAGTAGCCCTGGCAGTTACTTGATTTTGTTTCCTCTTTCCAAAACTTCTTATTTCAACTTGTCAATATCTAAAAGCACATCTTTACCCTTGCAAAAAGTAATTCTAAACTAGAGACCAGAGTCTCTGTCACCTGGAGTGAACACCACTGTTAAGATGCTTTGCTGAATTCTTTAGGCTTGCAGGAGACAGTAAAAGCTTATAAATTAAATCCTGCATTATTTTTTTTCTGTGGATGATTGTTGGTTTAGTTGCCTAAAATAAAAGTTCTAAAAGCAAAATACAAAATTAAATTCAGGACTCCTGCTGTCTGTGGCAAAGCTACTGCTTCCAGTGGGCCCTGCATTTCACCAGACATTATACGGAGTTTCCCAGAGGAGCCTGTTGTCAAATATGTTTACAAATAATGAAAGCAACTAGCTGGAGGGGAAGAAGAGGCATTTGAAGATGACTCATGTTACTATTTTTTCAAAAACTTAAACTGTTATATGGGAAATACAAAAATTACCTATTCTTAAACAGCTCAAAAAATTAAGGAGTAAAAAAATGTAGGCATCCAAACCCATGAGTTATACAGCAAGTACAAGACTTCATGCTGCAATTGTAAAGATTTTTATATGATAAAATTTTATATTAAGTATCTAAAAATTACTTAATTTAACCTCACAGTGCTGATCTGAGAAGTGGCAAATCCTGCTTCAGGCTGAACTATTAAAGTAAAAAAAAAAAGTATAATATAGAAAGAATCACTGTGTTCCCATAGGACTCTTATTTACCTCTAGTCTAAGGTTGACATAGGTAAATGTATTTGAGTCAAACAGGAAATACTACTACTTACTGCAAAGCTGCTAATCATGTTGCTTTAATGAAGCTGTTTAACACATTGAATAGCAATGTAACAACGCATAGAAAATTAGCTTGTTTGCCATTGATTAATGATAGATAATGTGTGCAATTCACTATAGTGGTTCATTTGAGCAATTCTGATTGTACTAACTCAGGCTCATCAAGGCAAGTCTTTACTTGCACATTCTGATGATTCAGCATGAAAGCCCACACAAATAGGAATGCCCTTTAAGCATAAAAACAGGATTCATATTTAGCTTTCTTACAGTGTAATAGAGGTGTAATGCACTTCCAAAGAATTCAGATAAGGCAGAGATGTAAAGGTAGAAGAACAAAAGTTGCTTATTTCAATAATGTCTTGAAAATAGTTACAGAAGAATCACAAGCCAATACAGTGAAATAAGACAACAGGAAAAAGCTGTGTGCAGTTATTCTTCTAAGTGTTGAATTTCAAAGAAGCAGCAGCTGGTAAACTCCCTCAGGTATCAGCTGTGCATGTATAAGGTTATATATATCTCAAATGCCAGTCTTGTACAAGAAAGGTATGTACAGAGGAACTTAAAGCCAAGGAGAGTTACAGTTCTTGGCTTCTCAAGAGCAGCCAGAATGTGTTTGTTTTTAAAAAAAAAAAAAAAAAAAGGTTTCTACAGCTACTGCTGAAGATGACAAGCAGTAGGAGTAGCTAAAGCTTCTGAAAAAAACCAGCACTGCAGAAACATTTCTTCATTTCTGAGATCAAGAAGTAGCCAACTGAATTCAGAGCCACTGTAATTTTCTATAGATAAGAGAATGAGTTGAAGGCCCAGCTTTGTTTCTTTTGCTTTGTCAAATAATAAAAGTGCATGGGTTTTACTACTTCCATATTTAGTTTGAATCCAGATTTGCTAACAGTACACACTGTAATAGTTTTTTTAACAACATACTTAATACACCAAAGAGAATGGTTATCATCTACAAAATGCCGCTCCAATTACAATTGCATTATTTTACATCATTTATAGTGGGACTTAAAAGTATAATAAAGACCCCCTCAAAAAATTAAGGACGGATGGGCTTTGAAATGGTGCAAATCAATCTTTAGTGGCCTTTGGTCAATCACCCCCTTGAAAACCAGCATAGAGTTTCATGATAGGCCAGAAATGCCTAAACTTCCAGACTCTGTGCTGCTTTTGGCGTTTATTGCTTCAGTTTCTCCTAGCACAGAGGCAACTGTAGCATAATTTAAGCAACTTCTTAAGGCGCTCTGAATTACAGCAGCCCTTTGTATGCTGGACACAGGATTTCCCAGACTCTGTGGGGCAGACAACTTGCAGGCCTGCTTTGACTGTGAATGTGTCAATTGGTTCCTGAACAGGATTCTCTCTGGTAGAAGGTCCTACCAAAGTGCTTGCAGCTGCTTTTGTGTTGCCCTGACCTCCTGTCTGGTGTGAAACAATTTTACACAGCATGTGAACAACTTCTTGAGTTTGAAATACAAAGAAAGGAATGACATTTTGCGGTGGTCTAATACCAATACTGCAGTAAAGCAAAAAAATACTTCCTTATGTCATTCCATAAAGGATGTGATAATGCTGTATTATGTGGAGGCCACCTTGTGGCATTATGGAAGTAGAATCCAGATATAAAAAAACAATACAGCGTTTAGGTTGCATACCAAGGAATAAGGATTTTAAACTGCTTGTATTTTTGGAAACCAAATGGCAGAGTGATGTGTCATTCTAGCCTTATGTGAATAATTACAGGTGGTGTCTGTACAGGCAACAACACAGGAATCTGAGGACGTGTGTAGCACTGTTCTGCATGGCATTGCTTCTTACATAGTCAGCTTAATGGATGCTGTAGTTCTTAAAACATGCTGCTTGTGTGGTTTATGCACAATTGCTGCTTAACAGATGTAGGGACAAATTTTACAGTGAACAGGAGCAGATGAGTACTGCAAAGTACTGTAAAACCAACTTGCAGGTTACCATCATGTTACACCTGAATTCGTTCTGCTTGCAAGAGGGGATCTGGAAATTTTTACAGGAGGAAAATTATGCTCCTTTTCCCTGCACTTAAGCTAGTAATTAAATTTCTTCCACCAAAGAATGGAAGTTGAGTTCAGTAAAGATCAGTTCAGTCAATTACAACCAGACAAAACTGGCTATTGTCTGGCAGTCTCTATGTCAGTGTTTGCTAATTCCTATGAAGAGTGTACTCAGGTAGTATCCTGTTTATGTTTTTGGACATATATTATCTGAAAGGTGGAAACAATTCACTCCTGGGGGAAAAAAATGTCCTCAAGTTCGGGGTGGAAAATGGAGGTAAGGTAAACCTGATGGCAGCCTGAGTACCTTTGTGCCCCAACTCAGAAGCAGGACCCTCTCAGGTCGTTTTACATTCAGGACAGCACAAAGACTGTCACTGAATCCAGGCTGCAATCCTGACTTGTTCTGTACATGTTCTTACGTTAAACTAAGTAAACATTTCTAGTGTAGCACTGTAAATTGCCAGTAGATGGCAAAATGATTCCATGCTACAATAAATTTTATTTTAAAAAAATCAGTGCTGAAGGAAATATGCTGCACAATTTTTGTTAATTCTGTTTAATCATAGTAAAGCTGGTGAAGGAAAGAGCTCAGTAAATGAGTTACCTTGCTGTGGCCTTTTACAGTACCTTTATGCTGAATTCTTCCATCTACCTTCAGTTTGTGTATTCTCATAGATCTGCTTGCTTGGGTGGGCATTTTGCTTTCTTCTCACCTCTAATTAGTTTCTCAAAAAAAAAAAAAAATAGGATGTAGGTATGAGTATTCTGATGCACATATTATTTATTCTTCATATCAGCCAGGTCTGTCTTTACTTCCACTGAACGTTTGTGAACTAGCATTGCTCATCTGGTGCACTGGGTGTTACCTGTATTGGGGGACTGACTCAAAGACTACAGTAAGATTAGAAGCAGATGGCTGAAGCTGCTCCCTGCTTGTCTGCTGAAAGTCAACAGCTTTGCTTATCACTGCCTGAATCATACACAAAACAGATTGTGGGCTGCTGCTCTTTGTGGTCCAGTGTATTAAAGTACACCAGTATCAATGACAGGGTCATGTTCATTTTCAAAAGCAAATATTTAAATACTAGCCAAGGTGCTGTCAGCTTTATAGAAAGAGAAGTTTTCAGAGCAATTGCACTGAAATGTTCAAAGGTGAATGAAATGCTTTACTAATGGTCAACTACAAGCAAAAAGTCTATATAGCAAGTTTTGCTAGCAGTCTGACTGTGAAAAGGATTCAGCACAAAAATAAGTTCTGCTACATTTCTTGTAAACTCCTTTCACCCTCAGGGGAGAAAAAAACCTCTCTTGCTACTTAAAGAGTAGCTACCAGTATGCCAGGCTACATGATTCTTTGTAAACGGCTGTGATGCTCATGCATTTTGATGTTGCATTTGGAGAGCCCAGAGGGATTTAATGGGTCTCCTCTGCTTTTTTGGTTTGTACATGAAAACAGAAGTGACAAGAATCTGGAGATGTGGATTTCAGTGTTATCAATGTGATGGCATTACATTAGTCTAGACCTCCTCTTTGTTCAATCCATTAGGGACTGTCAGCTCTCATCCATCTGGCTGACAGTTCTGTAGCATTAGTGACAGCTGGTTGAAGTAACTCAGACAAACCTGAGAATTTGCTTGTGAGCAGGGTAGAACTTCTAAGAAACTTGCCAGTTTCTACGTAGCTGTTACTCAGGGAGTGAATCCATCAATGAAGAGACAGCTATAAACATGGAGGTCATCCTTGATTGCACTTTCAGGAGGCTGATGGAATTGTTCAGTTGTTTCAATTGAACTGAAACTGTTGCCTAGCAGTTTTTTATCTGTCTTCTGATCAGGGATTCACTTGACATCAAGCTGCAGACACAACTTTGCTAGTAGTGAAATTCCTTCCAGAAAAAAACAGGTAACATCTACTAGATGATGTACTAAGAAAATGAGTAGTTGGTTATATTTTGATAAATTTATACCCAGACACTTTTATTTCTTTGCTTCCACTACTTTTGTTCTGGGATTTGTTCTTTTTACCTAGAATGCAAACACCCACAGCATGATATCAAAACTCACAAATGGCATTGTGCAATCCACTCAAAAGAGATGCTGTTATAGCTAGTCTTAATCGAAAAGGCAGTAATTAACCAAATTAATTTTCTTAGTTGTATACACTTAAAAATATGGTAACTGATGTATCTGTTTTTATGAAATAGTACTATTAATATGTAAAGAAGCTGTACGGTGAGAGGAAAAGGGACTGTTTACCTAACATTAAAAAGGTTGCATGCCTATATAAGCAAAGTTTCTAATAGCTATATTAAGATATGCCTCTGCAATGAAAGCTGCACCCACAGTCAGGGTTTCTACATGAGGGTGGGATTCTAGCCAAGAGGCTGTTTAAGTAACGTGTCAGTTTGTTAGGAGGATGATACAGAAAGAAGCTTCCTGGATTAGAGTATGAAAGAACAAATGAGGTTTTCTTTTCTTTGGGTTCAGGAGGATTTAAACCAAGTACCTGTATTATCTAGGTTATAAAAATAAATTCTTTGATTAAGGATTTCCTCAAAACTGGAGGACACGACCATTTTATGTGGTCTGACAGCATCCTAATACAGGTGCTTGAGGATATTTTAAAAATAGGAGCATTTTTTACACTAACTGCATATAAAAGCTAGCAACATGAGATGTCACTGTGAAGATGATGTTTTTCTGTGGTGTTATACTGGTGTCGTGGTTTAACCCCAGCCAGCAACTAAGCACCACGCAGCCACTCACTCACTTCTCCCCCCCACCCAGTGGGATGGGGGAGAAAATCAGGAAAAGAGTAAAACTTGTGGGTTGAGATAAGAACGGTTTAATAGAACAGAAAAGAGGAAACTAATAATGATAATAACACTAATAAAATGACAATAGTAGTAATAAAATGATTAGAATATACAAGTGATGCACAGTGCAGTTGCTTACCACCTGCCCAGTTAGTCCCAGAGTGGTGATCCCCCACCCCCACTCCCCCCCGTTTCTATACTAGATGGGACGTCACACGGTACGGAATACCCCGTTGGCCAGTTTGGGTCAGCTGCCCTGGCTCTGTCCCCTCCCAACTTCTTGTGCCCCTCCAGCTTTCTCACTGGCTGGGCATCAGAAGCTGAAAATCCTTGACTTTAGACTAAACATTACTTAGCAATAACTGAAAACATCAGTGTTATCAACATTCTTCTCATACCTAACTCAAAAATGTAGCACTGTACCAGCTACTAGGAAGACAATTAACTCTGTCCCAGCTGAAACCAGGACAACTGGCAACAGTGTTTTGTCTCTGGCTTTAACATACATCCTACTGCTTAGTGATTCTATTGGTAAGTACTTGCCTCATTAACAAAAACTGAAAAAAGTGATGCTCAAAGTTACTCAATTCAGAGTTCATTTCTAGTATTCGTAGGTTTCCACCCACAAAACTGCTAGAGTTTCTTGCTTTTGTGAATTTGTGACAGAAGAACCTCATTGATCATGTCTTCCTGGTTGCCTCCAAAGTACAGACATCTCAAAAATACTACCAAAGAAATAATTCACATTATCCCACTCACATGAGGTGACATACGCTTTCAAAATCATGCCTAGTATAACATGATGTTTTTATTGAGTATCAGCTGATGGCCAGGTTCATCACCTCTACCATAATCATGCTTAATAATTAAATAATGTTTTCAACGTGTTCAGTAATTAACTCCGACATAAGAGAGGTAAAAAGGAAGCAAGCGTAGCCACAACGTGCCAATGAAATATGTATGACGTAACAGGACATGCCATGTAAAGGGAAAATAGGAGTTGGGAAGGTATTACAGCCCTCTTGGTTTCTCCTGTAACTCTGTGCTTGCCTGCTAAGTAACAGATTTTCATACTGTTGTACTGTCAACAAGTTCTAATTATTCATCAGAAACAAACTGTAGTGCTATAAATCAAAAAGATGACGCTTTAGGCCTTGATTAAATGACGAATTTTAAGCTTTTTCTTTTGTAAGCTTTTTTGACTTTTTCCTAGAAAAAGCTTGATTATTACTCTTTGCATGATAACTATTAAGATTTAACTCGAAACTAAAATGTCTTGATTATAAATGGATCCATCTGTTACCAGGGAAGAGGCATCTACTTTTCACACATCTACGTTCTTCAGGTTCGCGTTTGTGTCCTTCAATGTTTTAAGTGGCAAATTATCTCACCCTTTGTTTTCACTCACAAACTGAAAAACAAAGGAGCCCTCCCTGCCCGTCCAACACCCGCTCCATTTCTCATCTTGGAAGGAGCGAATGGTGCGCGCGGACAGATTATCCAGCTTGCGAGCTACCCGTGCCGCAGAGTCAGAGCGAGCTCCCCAAAACGTTCTTAGCAGCTGTGCCGCTCTTAGGGGCCAAGAGCACCAGCTGCAAGGTCGGGAAGGTCTCCGTAACAGCCAGCCCTATCGCCTCTAGTGAGGGGCTGGTGCCCCCGCGGCCTTGCGGGCGCTGTCCCTGAGGTACGGGGCTTCCCCGCAGCCCGCGCTCTTGGACGCGGCGGCGGCGCCCAGCGTCACGCCGTGCGCAGGCGGAGACGAAGCAGCTCCGAGGGAAGCCCCGGCCGCCCGCTGCTCCGCCGCCGCCGCCCGGACAGCCGCCGGCGCTCGGGCCCTACCGCGCCTCACCCGCGGGAAGCGGCCGGCGCGCTGCCGCCTGCGACGCGTCACGGCCGAAGGGCTTCCCCCGCTCCTCTTCGCCCGGGCCCGACGGCGGGCCGCTCTCTCCCGTGCGCATGCGCGCGGCCTGCGAGCCTTTCCCGCCCGCCAGGCGCGCACGCGCAGCAGGCCGGCGGCCCGGCTCTCCGGGCGGGCTGGGCTCCGGGCCCCCACGGCTGGAGCTCGGCGCGTGCGCGGAAGGCGGCTGCCCCGTGCCGGGAGGGAGGGGGGAGGCGGCGGCGGCGCGATGGCGGCGCGGAGCGGGTCCGCGTGGCTGGCGCTGCTCTGGCTGCTGGCCTCGCCGCTGCCCGACGGCGCCTGCGGCTCGGAGGCGGCGGGGACAGCGGAGTCGCCGGGCGGCGCGGGCCCTGGGGAGCGGTTTAAGATCGAGGGCCGGGCCGTGGTGCCCGGGGTGAAGCCGCAGGACTGGATCGCGGGGGCCCGGGTGCTGGTGGACGGGGAGGAGCACGTCGGCTTCCTGAAGTGAGCGGCGGGCGGGGCGGGGGGCTTGGTCCCGGCGGGGAAGTAGGCGTCCCTCGCCGGGCTCGGGCCGGTGTCGCCCGGCGCCGCGGGTGCCGCTCGGAGATACCCTCCGCCTCCGCGCCCCGGGCACGCCTAGCCTCCCTCCTGCAGTCGCGGCCGTAAGATGGCGGCCGGCCGTGGCAGAGGGGAGCAGGTCCCTGCGGGTTAGCGGCCTTGCCCCGGTTAGCAGCGCACAGCTGCGGAGGCGAGCACCTCGCGGCCGACTTTGGCTTTGCTTGTCCCTGACTTTGTAAGGCGTTGGAAACGGCCGGGCCTCCAGTGGGAACCTGTAGTGCTGTAGGGATTGCTGTTCTCAGCCTCCTGCACACGTAACCAAATCGGTGGCTAAGGCCGCTGGCTTTTCAGCCGTCGAAAAGGTGGAACTGAGTTTTAATATAAAAAAACCACGTTTGCATTAAATTATGGAGGGCGGTGTTCTCGGCTTTTGCGGGTGCGAATTCTGACACTTTTTTTAAGACCCCCTCCTTAGCTAAGAATTGACTCGTTCTGGAGGAATGTGGCAAAAAGTTAAGAGTTGCAGTTATCTATTGCAGTACCTGTGAAAAACTTTTTCACTGTACCAGCGAAAGCCATTTCAAGGGATTTAGCTTTATTGCTTCACACAAGATCAGCAAATGTATGTGGAAGCTGTAAAGCATCCCATTAGCAGTCTCAGGTGGTAGTAGGTATATTTAGATTAGCAAAGGATTAGAAGATAGTAAGGCATAGAAAATGTCCTCAATTAAAATTGAACTGATCTCATAGTTTGAAGAGTAGAAGCTAATTCTAAAATAGTTTTTGTAATCTTCAGTACAGTATAATACATTGCTTTTAAAATTATGTATTAAAATGAGAAAGTTTATATGGAATTAAGATACACCATCTCATAAATATCAATCATTTTTAATGACTCCCTCCGCAGTAGAAGTTGAACTGAACTTTGACTCTGGGAACTGTCGATAGGTTAACACAACAGATTTTACTCTGCAAAACTTGCAGAATCTTGTCAGTGTAGCACCTGATAAGCCAGTACAACCATGTTGTGGGAGCCTGACATAATTAGGAGCTGATTTAATAAATACCATGGAGTTGGTAAGCTTCTAAATGCTTGCTTGGAACTTGAGTTGTCTGAAATATGAGGAAATAGTCTTACCTAAGAGCATACTGTATTTATGACAGTGTAACCTAGATACCAAGCTCTATTGATTACATTAATTTGATATGTCTGTTTATAGATGTATCAAATTATATTGATATAACTTAAATCCAAGCAATTAATATTATGTCATTTATTCAGTTTGATAAAGATATTTGTAGATGTTGCGCTACCGTAAGCATGGTACTTTTTCGCAAAAGTGCTTTAATGTTGGTTGGGGTTTTTTTGTCACTTGTAATAAGCACTGTACTGGATGGCAGTATATTTTTAGTAAGAACTGTGTTAGTAAAAAGAACAGTTTTCTTAAATAACAGTGATATTTCAGGCTCAGAAGAAAGACCCTTCACTTTTGGTGACAGATTTAAATGTATTTGGTATATCAGGAGATATATTTGTCACCATCTCTCTGATAGGTTTTGATTATATATTACATGGATGTCATTCCAGTTATCAAAAAGAGGAAAATAATTATTTGACACAGCAAAGCTGCTTTTTGACTATTTCAAGAATCATTCTCTAGTATAGGCATTTTTATAAATCTGATTGGTTTCCCCACTGTAACAAAAATGAAACTTTTTTACTTCTAAAAAGGCAGTGTAGGATAACAGTATATGAAGTGAGAATTTGCTTTGTCATATAAATAAATCTTTAGATAAAACCTATAATTTTATCAAAATAATTAAAAATTAAAAGGAAATTCCTAGGAAAACATCCTTATAGCAGTTGCAGTACAAGATAATGTAAGCATTCTTGGAGGTTCAAATCATCACATAAAATATTAGTGAAACCCGTCTACACAGTACTGGTTATATGCTTCTGTCTCCGTGGTGGGAAGGTCCTTAAGTGATATACATCTTTGAGAGAGAGAACTTGTGTGAAGGACATAAGGGCAAAATTCTTTTTGAGGGTTCACTTTTACAAGGGTTCATTTTTTTTTTCCTGATGCAAGTTTCTAATGTATCAGGTTTTATTACTTTTTTTTACCTCTTTGAACAACTTTTTTTGTCTTAACTTTGAGTCTTATTATTTAGGAGAGGTGTCTTTTATATTAATTGTAAAAGGCTAGATAACACTAAGTTTTTCTTCCTGGAAACTTCTGGAAGCATGTAGGAGGAAAACTACAAGCTTCTGTACTTTTAATTTAATAGCAACTGGTGCTGAAGCTTTCAAGTATCCTTTTACTAATATTTTCACCAAATATTGAAGTTTCGTATTTTAAAATGCAAGTACTCTGTCTAAAAATCCCTTCTGTGGATATGTTCAGAGCTCTTTGTTTCCTTATTGTTGTGATAGAGCTTTCCAGCGTGGGCTAGTCCTAAAGGGAGCAATTAAAAGTAAAAACCTCTATTTTGCAATAAAGGCACAAACCGCAATTTTTGTGCATTCCAAGTCATCTCTAATATCTACCCACACTATGTAGGATGTCAATTTGGGGTTTTTTTTGCTTCCAGCAGAAGTATTGAAGCAAAGTAAACTTCATTGTATGCGTACTGAAGCAAAGTAAACTTCATTGTATGTATTTCAGAAGGAGGAAGGAAGGTGTAAGTCGGTTCTGCTGTCATTTGAATACATGAAATCTAACCATTTCAAATCTTACTTTGGCTGTTAAATTATTCCTCCATTAAGACAATAGCTTGAGGGCATGAGAAAATCCTTAACGTAAACGGTAATTTCTGCTACTGTTGTGGCACACATTGATGAATGACCTTAAGGGGCTTGATATTATGAGTGCTGAGCGATTTAAATTTTCCTTTTGGTCATTGTTGTTATATTAAGATTTATAATATTAAATGATACTATTACAGTTTCTTCTTTCAAACAAATAAAGCACCCTCTCTTGTGTGTTGGAGCATATTGAAATGTAGTGGAACTTGCTGTTTTTTCAGGACAGATGGAAGTTTTGTGGTTCATGATGTACCTTCAGGATCTTATGTAGTGGAAATTATATCCCCTGCTCATAAATTTGAGCCTGTGCGAGTCGACATAACTTCAAAAGGCAAAATGAGGTGAGCCTTTTCTGATTTGCTTCTGTATTGATCTATTAAGTATGCCTGACAGCACAGTATAAGAAGTAATGTAGACAGTACTGTGGATCTCATGTTCCATTTCAGATCATGTTTCAGCTTCTTTTAACATCACTTCTGGGAGCACATTTCTTAAAATCCAGTCTGATTTCTTTCTTTGTTTCATATGTATAGCCTTAAATAAGAGGAAATGGATAAAAAGAGTCCTTTTACTTGTTTACTCTTGTTATTTTCTTATGCAGCTATCCTGAAATAAAATCTAGTTAATTGCTTTATCTTTTGCCAATACATTTTTTTCTTCTTCTTCCCTTTTTCCTTTCTTTTTTGGTAAATGTTCTGTCAAGACTTGGCACAATGAAATTCTAATTGTAAATTCCAAAAAATTTCTGTTACGTTTCCGTAAGATACTCCTTACAGTTACTGGCAAATGCTAGTAGTTGCCAGCCTGCAGTATTTCTGTAACATTGTTAGCTGTTTTTTATGTTATGGCCAGATAACGTTATCTCTAACAACTGTAACTGTGCATCTGTAACTGCACACTATTCAGTAAGTAATACAGAAAAATGGCTATCCTATCTAATAAGGTGATTTTCATTTAAATGAATATGTTTGTAGTTCATTTTTCTTTGTTCAGGCGCACATGTAGTATCTTAACTTCCAGTTTGTCTTTTACAGTATCTTATAAAATACGCTATTATGTTTTAGGAGTACAAACATCAATAAAAACACTGCAGCAGTATTTTTAGGGGAGGTTAAAAATTGAAATCGCAAACTGAAAACAGTGCAAACAGTCTGTTTATAATAATAATAACAGCATAATTTGTGCTTAGATTTTTTTTTTTCAAACTTTATGAAATTTTTATTTTTTTACTTTGTTAGGCAGTATCTCATTGGCAACAATCAATATGTAATAAATATGGAAGGAACTTGGTGAAATAGACACAATAGTGTGTATAACCTCTGACTTAGCACTGTTTTGGTGTCTGAGAACTAGAGGTAACAAATTTAAGTAAACTACTAGGGTATGTCTGCAGAACAAAGTACCAGTGGGCTTGACATCTCTACCAGTCAAACAGGTAGGAACTATAATGAGGAATACAGCTGGGCGATGCATGAAAAAATGTGATACACGGGGGAAAAACATCAACTGGGCTTTTCTAAGGGAAGTTCTGCCTTAAAAAAAATACTGGGGGAAAAAAAAAAAAAGACGAAACAGCGTGTGGATAATGGATGTGTTTGATAAGAGCTACTGGAAAATGTCAAAACCTTTTGAGGAAAATATGTAGTTATAAGGTAGGAGGGAAGGAGATTCCGTGGATGAATATTTGGTGAAAAATTCAGAAGGAATAAATTATTTCTCTTGTAATCGGCAGAAGTCATGCCTGGAGTTGCTCAAGGCGGGTAAGTATTCATAAATCATGAAAAATGGGTGAAGAGTGACAAAGTTAGATGATAGTACCAAGTAACTATCTAAATACTAGGCCCAAGTGAAGAATACTAGTGAAGAACTATCAAAAGACCTTGTAAAGTAAAAAAGACTGAGATTCAGTATTGATAAATGCAAATTATGATAAATTGCACTGAGGGGAAAAGGTAGTATTAACCTCATATATAAATAAATAATTGTTGGCCAGAGCAAACTCTGTTTAAGCTACGCTACACTGTTCAAAGCCGTATCTTCTCTTCAAACATTGTTGCTTTTCTTGCTGGTTACCAAGGTGAGAAAAAATGTTTTGCAGAAGTCACATTTGAAAAAATAGTTCTGATGTTTCTGATCTGCAAGTCTGTTTTCCATATCAAGCCTAATAGCTAGCCTGGAAAAAAGGTAAAGTATCATTTGATTCCATAAAGTATGCTGCTGAGAGAAATTAGCTTCTGAAAAGTGAAGCCTATCTGACACTGCCTCGCAGATGGTTTTGTGTGTAGTCTATTATTAAAACTTTGTTTGGAATATTATTAAATTACCATTATTATTTGTTAGAGATTGTATTTATATTTTTAATTATTTACATTTTGCTTATTAGAGCAAGATATGTGAATTACATAAAAACCTCTGAAGTTGTCAGGCTGCCATACCCACTCCAGATGAAATCTTCTGGACCTCCTTCATACTTTATAAAGAGGGAATCTTGGGGATGGACAGACTTCCTCATGAACCCTATGGTACGTACAAGCAACACACAAAGGTTAAAAGTATGCTAAGGATCCAAATATAGCTATCCTTCAGAATACCGGGAGTAAAACAATTGAGAAAACATGTGCATGCTTTGCTCTTCTGAGAGGATTGGTTTTTCTTTGGTTTTTATGTGTTTACAAATAGAAAGTTTTTCTATGATCTCTCCTCCCCTGTATACTCACTCCATTAACGTGTGTCCTCTGAAAATAGCCCATAGTCTGGTCTAGTATTGTGGAGATCAACATGTTGCGAGACTGTAGTTATAACAGTTGAAAGAGATAACAAGCATTTACTTTAATGGTCCAACTTTGAAATCTATTGTTTAAAACATAATACTTCCTTAACAGTTTCCTTGCGTGACAAGTGGATTGCTGTTACTGGGTTACTGACTCAGAATGCAGTAGTTCTAGAATTCGGCTGTTTAGCTAAAGCTTTATGTCGGTATGTCTAAAAATGTCTGGAGCAACAAATAAGCTGAAGAAGTATTTGCTGTTTTCTGTGTAGGTGATGATGATGGTTCTTCCATTACTGATATTTGTGCTTTTGCCTAAAGTTGTCAACACCAGTGATCCTGATATGAGACGGGTAAGTACGTTCAATTGATACAGATACAGAGAACAAAGATAATGAGATTTTAAGGTACAGAAAAGTAATAAAAACAAACCCAGACTTTTAAAGAAGTCTTAATGGGCATCATTTATTCAGTTAATACAGTGTTGCTGTTCTAACAATGAATTCTAACATTTCCAACTCATGAATTTGCTGTTAAACAGCACAACACGGAATTAAATTGTTTGGCACAGCTTTGAAAGTATTACAGTATGAGTGGTGTTTTCCTGAGTTTTAGAGCAATAAATATGATTTCTCAAAGGCTGGTTTTTCTATAGATTTCCAATGCACTATGCTTAAGCCTAGCACTTTGGGTTTAGACATAATTTAATAAGCATCAGGTGTGTTGAGAAGAGTATGATGTGGGGTTCTCTTATCCATCAACCTAAATTACATAGTTTACAAGACTGTTAAATCCAGATGTCACAATAGCGTATATGATATGGAGTCTTAATGTAGTCAATAAATTATCTGATTTATTGTCGTTTCATCATGCAAAATACCGAATAGCAGAAGGCTAGGACAAAATGGAGATTCAAGGTGTTTGTTAAATCTTTTTGTATTTTTAGAAGTATTCCCTGTCTGTCTTGGTGGCTGCTTTTTGAGGGTTTTGTTAATTTAAACTCCTTTTCCTCTAAATGACCACTGTCTTCAGTAGTACTTTATAGGTGTCTGAGTCTTTTTTTTTTTTTTTTTTTTAAGTAATACCTATAAAAAGCATAGCAGAGCTATGTAATGCTTTTTTGGCTTTAATTTTGATTGAAAATAGGATACAAAGATATACTAGATATCTGTGGCGTGTTCTTTAACCCAAGCTGAACTTTAGAAGTTGAATTTTAAAAAAATCACTTATTCCTTACTTTTTTCACTGATCTGACACTGCTTACAGACAGGCCATGCTGATGGTAAACCATCAGAACTTCTGATGATTTAGTTGTTACTAGCTGACTGATAAGACTTGTTAAGGAGAAATTTTAAGTTGAAGGAATCTTGCTTGTAATTTAAATTAAAGAATAGGAGAAGGTAGTTTTTAAGAATTCGGTTGTAATGGCATTCTCTAGATGACCGTGTATTAACTTCTTAAGTGTATATCCATACTTCCTCCAGTTTGCTTGTAGAGGTTTTGGAGCTTGTATTACATTTTTCAAGTTAGCTTGGTTTTTTCTTTATGGAATCAGCACAGTACTAGTTTATACAGAAACTTAATGATTTAGTTACTGTGCTTGTTGTAGAGGCATTAAGTACAGATGTAGTATAGATGCAATAGTAATGAAGGCTACCATAACAGCTTTTGCTTTGTTTGTACCTTGAAGACAGTTAAAGCTGTATCATGCTGAATGGTAACCAGAAGAGCAAGGTGACAATCCCATGTTAAATTGGCAATTACTATAAGTGTTATCACATTGTAGATGTGCAGTTCAGCTGTTGTATGCATTAAAAGTACTTAAGGATTTGTTTGTTTTAAACCGTACTAATTAGTCTCGTAGAGCCACTATGCTAAACTCTAAAGTTACATTAAGCTTAGCTGGATATACGGTCTCATATTAAAATCCTTCCTTTCAGGAAACAAAGAAAACTTAGCTGCTGTACAGTAATAGCTTGATGTTACAAAGTAGGGCAATAAAAATATCTAATCCCTTCAAACAGCTTCAAAAAGTTGTTAGATTTAGCATAAATAATACTAATTTGAAAATACAAAAGTATGTGAAATCTGTAAGAACACAGATCTGAAAATCTAAACAAAAGTTTAAATTTTAAAATGGAGGAAAGTAATGCTGAAAATAAATAATGGCGTTTTTTTCTTTTAGATTTTTTTTTTTTTTTAATTGGGTGGTTGCCCTGTAAAACTGCTTAAGACATGGTTACCTTTTTCCGTACACCAGTGCTTTTAGTTTTGGGGTTTTATGTTTCTGTGTGTAGCTGGGCATTTGGCTGTGGTTGCATAAAAATATGTAGCAATATGTACCCTGGAGGACTACAAATAGTAAAACAGTATTTGGGAAAATCTGGCATCTTCCTGATACGATCTTTCAACTGATGCCTTAGAAACAGCCAGAACTGTTATGAGCTATTAAGGTTATCTAATCTTTGCACACAGGAAATGGAGCAATCAATGAACATGCTGAATTCCAACCATGAGCTGCCAGATGTCTCTGAATTCATGACAAGACTTTTCTCTTCAAAATCTTCCAGCAAGTCTGGTAGTAGCAGCAGTAAAGCAGGGAAAAGTAGTTCTGGAAAAAGGAGGTAGTTAAGTCTTCTCCTAAGCCTGAGTTTGCACAACTGTTTGTTATGTGGTATCATGTTTGTTTGTCTTGAAAGATCAAAAAGCCACTACTGTAAACTTTAATCAGGCACAAAATACGGTATGCTACAACTGTGGTGTGTAGCTTTTTTTAGTCCTTATAAGCTGTTTTGTACTTGACGGTAAGCAAAAGAGGACATGGCTTCAATACTGTATCTGTATAAAGTTATTGATGATACTGAATTAACTATATTGTTCTGTAGAGAATTATTGTAAATTATATGATGTGCTAAACTGTAATGAATGTCTTAATCATAAGACAATGTATAAAAAAAATTCAAAGATAATAGAAGTGGAGTTCAGTCTTAAGATGGCTTTAATGTTTTATACTTGCTATTGAGTTCTGAAATGAACAAATTCTCCTTTCAAAATTGAGTTGTGGGTTTACTGAGTATGTCATTTGCTTTATCAGCTTGTTGTATGTGTTACTTATAAAATGATTTTATTTTACATTGTTTGCTGTCTGTACACTTTAGTTCACGGACTTTCCACTTTTTATTGCCCAGTTTGATTCTGATCTACTTTCTGCTAAAAACTCTGGGCGGGGAAGAAATGCAAAGCATCCTGCATCAGAAAGTCTTTTAAGCTCCGTTAAGTTAATTATGAATCCAAGGTATCTGTGTAACATGATGAACATTTATCTTGGATCTTCCCTTTCTAAATCACATGTATCACTTCTGGAACACTTCTGGTTCTTAGTTTTCTGTGTGCTGTGCATTCATCTTATCAGTGGTATGATTTGAGGCCAAATACAGAACAAAATGTTTAAAATTAAAGAAAAAAATGAAAAGGATAGTAGGAAGGTAAATCCCACTCATTTTTTAAATTATGTTCCAAAGTATATGGCTATCTCTAGGTATGCTAAGTCACTGGCAGAACTTTGAGCATGCCTGTGTGTCTGTAGTGCAGTATCTTTTCAAGCTACCCAGTAACTTCAAAGAAAAGTTGAAAAAAATTGTTCTCCACTAGATGAACATTTGCAAATTAAAATGACAGCAACACCTGCCAAACCCCATTAGCAGCTGTCCATAAATTTGTTTTGTTTTGTTTTAGCATAAATGCTGTTCCTTTCTATTTTTACAATTGCTAACTACTTAGGTAACAGTATCCATGCAGTATGGGTAATGTATATCTGATTCCAAAAATGGTATTTAACATTCACCTAAAGTATACCTGAAGCATTTATTTGTTCTGCCGAACACTTAGGAGGGCTATGAATTGTCTTAGATTACATACTTAGAAATATGCTATGAAACAAAAGCCGCAAAATAATAAGTACTCGTTCATAGGATTAAGTCAACTTTTAAGATGCTGGAGAAGAAATAAACCAATGGTTTTTGGACAATGAAAGATTTCAGTCTGTGCAAAATAAGCTGCACATTTTTGGTCTTGTTTTTTGTTTTGCTTGAATGGTCTTTTTGTTTTGTATATTAAGTGAAATACGTACAATAGAGACAAGAGGATATTTGGATATTCTTGCCAGAAGGATTTACTGAAATGAGTGTCATGTTGCCTTTGCAAAAAACAAACAAACAAACAAAAAATAAAAAAACTCCTATTTCAGCAGTATTTTACTGAAAAATTCATAGGGAAAATGGGGAACAGTTCTTTGAAGATGGAGCAATTAGCTTTGTTGCTATGCTGTCCTGGAAAGTACAAGCCACAAGTTACTTTTGTTTAACAGTAATTGGAATGACAATTAAATTGCATTAACTTGTTTTAATCACAGTTTGTTCAGTCGTTAATCATACTGATGCATTTTTCTTTGTTACAAAGGTAAGAACAGCAGTATTTCCACCTTCTTTCATTGTGTCTGTTCATGGTCTTGATCCATCCTTAAAGGGCAAATGGAGAATTCAGGCCATGAAAAGATGAAAGTCTCTGAAGAGTTCCCAGTGAAAAAATTGACAAGAATTGTAAGGATCCTATAAAACTTTGGAAGAAGCATGTGGAATATCCAACACTTCTCTTTTTCTTAGAACTGATATATCAAGGTCTAGGCCATTTCTTTGTGCATCAGGATCAGATGCAGTGTACTATTTCCCTGCCTTCCTCAACAGAAAACTCTGCCCCACCCCCAGAAACCTGTTATCTGAACAATCCAAGCCCCAAAATCTTGTTACCTAATGTTATTCCCTCAATTATGTACGTTATTCCCCTCCTTTTCAGACACCTTTGTGATAAAGTGATTTGTAGAAGTGTATTGGTCTGCTGCTGAACTAATGCTAGTTACAATGGTACCAACTTTTTTTTTTTTTTTTTTTTTTTAATTTAGAGCTGTAATCTGTGTGTGTCAAGTGAGAAAAGAGGTTCTAGCCAGAGTGCTTTAGTCACTTAAAATCGCTTGGGCACTTAAAGTTGTAACGTGGTCTTGGGCTATCATAAACGCCACTAGGCAAAGTTTATTTGATAGTTTTCCTATTGCAGTTACTAGTATAATGCAAGATTGTCTTTCTGCAGAAAGAAAGTGTTTGGTATAGTTCAGTTGGAATTCCTTGTCCTTATTGACAGATTTTTAGTAGCCTTTCTTCTGTGTTAGGTCTGACATCTCTGTTTTCCCCAAAAAACATAGCTGCCTTTTAGTGAGGATACTTGAGATAATGCAAGGCAGACAGTAAGTTGAAACACCTCAGAACAAAAATTATAGATGTACAGAATCTGGTTGGACTATAGACAAGCTGATTTCCTCATTGCCAAAAGGAGGAAGACCTGCTCCCTCAGCTTGGACTGTATAATCCTGCTGCTTTCTGGCTACAAGTTCTGGTACTTCTCAGGCTTTGCCATTTGTTGACTTAACGAGAAATTTGTCAATCTTTCTGCTAGATTTCTGTTATGTTTTGGAGAGTTAAATCAGCTCACAGAAGGATCAAATACCAGAACCAGCAGAAAGTAAGCACTAGAGGCATGCAGTCAGAAGCAGGAGCTCTTCTCTGTTTCAGGCAGTGAGTGAGAATAATACAGTCAGCTCACTGCATCTTACGGATTTGTAGCCTAAGAGCTCATTTAGTCATGTTCTGAATGAGTGGGCAACTCTGAGTTTATGACAGGCTGTGTAGAAGGGAGAGGAGATGTATTTTGCTTAAGTCTGTTTCAACTATTAGTCATTTAAGATGGCCTGGAAAGTGTTTAGAACAGTTTGAAGTAATTTTATCAATTACTTCATCAAAGATGCTTCCATTCTTCACATGTAAGGAAGAAATTTGATACATAGATATCTCACCTCATTTTTAAACAAAGGAAATATTTGTTGGTGCTCTTTTTGATGAAGTGGGGATGATAATGACTCTGTAAATGGGGTGTGTATTGCTTCAGAGGGAAAGGCTGGTTTGTGGTTAAGATTTGTATTTGTGAAGAGGACTTAAAACTCTAGAATCAAGTGCCTTGGGTGCTAATGCAACTGTCGGGATTTGTGCAAATCATTTATGATTTCTGTTTCAGTTTCTTGTGTGTGAATTATGAGAAGCTTGTGTCACAAAAGTAATTGTAAGGATAAATTTAGTAGTGAATATTGGGTACTTGGAGAGTATAGCTATGAGCTTACTGAAGAAAATCCAGTAAGTAATCTTAAAGAGCACCTTTATTAAGCATTTATATGTAGTTCTTTATACATATTTATTAAACCAACCCTTTTAAGAAACCACATGTCAAGATTTCGAAAGTAATCTAGGTAATTTAAGTACATACTCTTCCAATTTAGTGAAAAGTGTATTAAATCACTAAGATCCATTTAAACATCTCCACTGGGTGTTAATGGACCTTTAATTGCATAGAAGTTGTGTGTGATCAGTAGCTCAAAGAGGGCAAAGTTTGTTTTACAGTTTGTTAAAAGGATCCTATTTTTGCAGGCTAACAGTGATAGCAGTACCTTAAGGTACTAAAAGGATTTCACTTTAATTTTTAAGACATCATGTCTGACCTTAATCCTGTTGCTATTAATAGTAGATAGTGAATTTGTATTCCTATGATTTTTTGTTTCATTTGAAACTTCTTTTAGGAAAATAATCAATATGAAATATAAATAATAGTAAATACTTAGTGGCAATGCATGTTTTTCATTCTCATGTGTCAGAATGAAATATGGATATATATGGCTATATATTACGCTTCTTTAATGAACTGAAGGAGAATAGAAGTGTTTACATCTACTGTTGATGGGCTAAGGAATACAGAAAGAAGTTAAATTTTGAACTTCAGTGGAAAAGCAGATTTACTGAAGAAAGTATGTTGAAAGGTTAAAAAACCATGCACATTTTGCACTTTCTTAGCCAAGAAAAGCATGAGATGCACCTGTGGTGCACAGGGCGTTGGGAAGTGATAGTCTGCCAATGGACTGACTACAAAACACATTATTACACTTTAAGTGCCAAAAAGCAAGCAGTATCAATTGTGGAAAAAAACCAGAATTTCAAAAATTTTACTGCTTTCATCATTTCAGTGTCTGTAAAGACAGGACCTTAGATCTTAATGACTCTTTTGAAGTTGATACTGTGTGTAAAATCTGGTGACTCAGACCATAAAATAATACAACATTCAGGGAGCTTTTAGTCACAAAATTGTCTGTAGGAATAGTATTGAGTTTTAGTCTATTTTCAGGTTAAGCTAGTGAAAGCTGCTTGAGGTCGCAAATAGGTTGGTTTTTTTTTTTAATTTCTGTTGTTTCAAAATCCATAAAGGATTATGAATCCTCTATCATAATAAATATTGATTCTTCAGGAAAACCTGTCTACTTTTGAAATTACAAGGTTATTCCTTCAGCTTATGCTGGCAGTGACCCTTGTGTAATACTTTGTTTCCAGTAAGGTTATGAAGATTTAATGACAATATAATTTTCTGTGCAAGTGGAACTTAGCTACTTAGCTCTTTTATTGATGATGCACAAAAACAGATTACAGTTGAGCTCATTTTTATTATGTATTTGGTTCTGCATGGCTGATAGGAATAAAAATTAATTAAAGACTGTCATTCAGTCAAGGGCAAATGGTAGTGAATATACAACAGAAAGAAAACCTTTCATGGCATTTTTTGACAAAAACTGGGTTTTGAACTGACTCTTTAAAGCTGATGACAAACAACAAAAAGTAATATAAAAGGTGGTGAAACTCATTTGAAAACAGAGCAAGTAAAAAAGTAAAAAGGTTTTTAATAGAATATTTTCTGTTTGAAATATTAGAATGTTCTCAGAAGCTCTCTGGATTCTTTAAGGGTCTTGCTGTCTGGTACACACAGGTGTACCGTTTCCCTTTGTGTTTCAGACTGGAGACTAGGACACCCAAGCTCATAGTCACCCAGCCAGGGCACAGGACTGCTGTTTACCATGCAGATGCAAGGAGAATCCAGTTAAATACTCGGACTAATACTTCCCATTCCTGGGATCAGAACAGAATAAGACTTTGAACTAATTTTTGGGAGTGGGGAGGAGTGTTTCTTTTCCTACCAGTTCATTTTCTCAGCCTTCCATAGATGTGGTTCAGATTGCTTCAGCATGGCAGGTGGGAAATGTATAAGCTGTATTAATAAAGATTTAAGTTCTTGACTGTGGTAATTAGTAGAACACGCTGAGGAGAAAGAGTTTCTGACAAGATTAAGCCTCCTAATAGGATTGTATTTTTGCAGTGCTACACATTATCTCTTACAAAGAGGAGGAGCTCAGATGGGAGGTGGAACAGTTACTAAAAGACAGGCTTATAGTGGAGTAAGTGCAGCATCCATCATCATAATTACCAAAAGTGATGAGAATTGAACCACGGTGGTGTTACCGGCTATGTGATTAAAGGATCCAGATGGTCCTTTTGTAAAAATAATACTTCTACCTGTAGCTTTGTAAGGGTCCCCAACATGTTAAGCATGTGGTAGACAGTTGGTAGAGATTCCTTGAGAAACCTTATCTTGTCATCCTCCAATTTTTTTATTTGAATTGTATTGCTGATAGTCCCTCTTTTGTTTTGGTTTGTTTTCCTGCTAATTCTATTCACATGGTATTTACACAAAGGTTTTCACTTCTGTTTGCCCTTCATTTTTATGAAGACTACAAAGGTCTTTTTGAAATTGCTGTAGCAAAATCTATTCAGCTGGTGCTGGCAGAAGTAATTCTGTACTTCACTTGTGCTTTCAAGTGTTTCAGTGGTAGCAACCAATTATTTCTATCACCAAGTAACTAGCTAATGGTGGAGAGGTCATTTCTCCTGGAAAGAGCTGATCAAATTGCTGTGCTTTCTTTGTAATATGTTTGAGGCTTATTTTATTGTAGGTTTTTTTTTCAAACCCTCTAAGCGTACCCTGAGGAGAGTATTAGAAAGACAGTACAGAGTCAGCCACAGTTCACTGAAAATACAAGAGTTTAACAAAATGCACTGTTTACAGTTTTTCCTTTGGGGGGGAAGAAGAGAATGTCCAGAGGGCCTGGGTAGCTCCTCATAAAAAATGTCAACTTAAATCCCAGTACCTAACACTGAAAGTCACCTGCTGCTTTCAGCCCACTTCATTGGTATCATATAGGAAAGAAACACACTTGAGGAATTCTGCCTCTTTCAATCTTAAATGTGCATTACAAAAAAATCTGCATGCTCTCCATACATTGTAGCTGTTTATGCACCTTTTAAATATGATGGACTGAACTTGCCTTCTGAAGCTCATTAAGTGCCTGTATAGCTTTGCAGTACCTTGTTTAGCCTTTTTTAATCTTTTGTACATTGTTCAAATTTGATAGCCTTTTTTTAACTAGATAAACTTCCACTTTCTCAGATGTGCTTCTTTGTAAGAAGTGATTACCACTATAAAGACTGAAATTTCTAACTTGATTTAAGCACTGTTTGTTGGTTTTTTTCTTTAAATGGTGCTCACATTGCCTACTCTTTTCTTCATGTATTTTTAATACTTTACATATAGTTTGTGTTTACATACTTTTACTGCCTAATAATTCTTTTATGTTCCAAGTTAGGGATTTGAATAAGCAGGTGTTCCTGCAATAACAACATGTGTTACTGAGAATATTAATACAGTTTATCAACAGAAGTCCAAACCATGAAATGGGCTCTGCTGTGTTTGCAATGTTTCTTTTGAAAGGAAGTTCAGTATTTTTTCTCCAGCCAATGCAAGGGGTATTGGTCTCAGCTGTTGAACACAGCATTATGACAATTCCACATGATGGCTGCAGACAGTAGATGATGAAAAGCTCCTAGCTTACACTGCAGGAATGTACTTTTCACATGTGTATGGCCTTGTACTGCTGTAGCACTTCCAGGTAGTCTCCTCTGAGTGACCATCATCGGTGGCCTAAGTATGCCATAACAAGGAATGCTTAAAATGCAGTAGTCGGGAAAGGTCATTAAGCTAACCAAACTGAAGCGAGGGTAAATAAATGAGACTTTAAACCATAACCCTGAGATCTGTGCATGAACTTCCCTTAATTTCTAAGTTTTATAGGTTAAGTTTCAGAATCAGTGCGTTAAAGAGGTATTACAGGTTTTCTAGTCTGTGTAGGTTCTTAGACTATAGGTTCTTAACACCTCAGTTCCTTAAAACCTTTCAGTAGTCATGGAGCGCTCTGACTAATTCTTATGATGTGATCTCAACCTGTCTCCTGGGGAGGACTGTGGGCAGTGAAATGTCTCGTTTCGGTAGAAATTTTTCTGCTCCCACCCTATCCACCCTCTGTGTATTATTCACGTTGCTATCCATTTTCCTTAAACAACGCCAGGATAAAGAAACTAAGTCATGTAGTTAGTGTGAGACAGTGAGATCTGTGATAACCATCATTTCCAGGAGAGACTGATTCCACAGCTGCACACACGTTAGTGTGGCAGGATATATGTATTTTGGGTTTGGTTTTTTGGTTTGTTTTTTCCCTGGGCTCATCATCAAACTGAGAATTTAATTTATTTAAAGTCTGCCTTATGTTCTGAAGCATTCTTTTTATGATCCTTCCAAACATTTCTTGTGACAGTATATTGCTCTATATGAAAAGCTGCTCTTTTTTTCTTGTTTTTTTCAGCAATGCTACTTCAGCTGTGAGGTTGCTAGAGAGCAACAGAAGTCACAGAATCTCTCTTTGGAAATGAGATGGTTGTCATGGCAATGCTCCCAGCTGCTTCTTGTCCCAGATGAGAAAATAATTTTTAGACTTTTACATTACAAGGTTAGGCTGCAACGTTTTAAACTAAATGGTATAGCTAATTGATCCAAATCAAAGATCGATACATTGCTTGCTAAAAATCTTTGGGCTAATAATCAGCTAACATTGTTAAACCAAATATTTGTGCAGGTACTTATCAAATATTTTTTGCTATTTGTTTTTGATCAGATACTTGAGGTAAAACTGGTACATTGAAATGGAAAGTATTTTCATCTTACTGACTTTACTAAATGTCTTTTTTGTAGTAGAAATTATCCTGAAACTGACTGATATCTAGATAAGTCGTGTTTAAAATATGACTCTGAGTTTGCATCATATTTTGCAATATGCCAAATCTGGATCAAACCTGAAATGCTAGATATTTTTAAGGTTTATTATCTCTGAAGGTCCAGGCAGTTGATGATGGAAGCGTTGGTTGTTTTGGTGGTCTCTAGTCAACCTCGCTTTGAGCAGGATTATCACCAACACCAGTTCAGTCATGCTGTGTCTAGCCAGTATTAAAAACCTCCAAGCATGGAGGTTTCCCAGTCCGTCTGGGAAAGCTGTTCCCATGCTGCACTGCTCCTGGTGAACAAGCTTTCCCAAGTGTCCAGTTTGAACCTCCCAAGTCACAGGTTGTGGTCATTGCACCATATTACGGTTAGACTATGTGATTAATTATGATAAACAGAAAAGCCTGGTGATGTTCAGATGAATAGTGACAGGCAGAGGAACCCTAGTTAACCTAATCAGTGAAAATTGGAAGACACAGACTTGACTGCTCCTAAGACTACCAAAGGAGAATGATTAGACTGTTGTCCCTGGTGTGAAAACCAAAGAAACTCCCTCAGAACTCCTTGCAGAGTGAACTACTGCCTACAGGGGACTCACTGTGGGTTGCAGGGGGAAGGGCACTTTGGAATTGTTTAAAGGTTATTATGGGACTGTGAGAATGTGTGAAACTTCCTATGGAATGTTTATAGAGGAAGGACCAAAGGTTAGGAAAGGGAAAGATCCATGTGGCAGGGAGGAAGAAGCCTGGTTTGATTTCTTTCTTGGCCAGTCCACGCTGGCTGCTTTTCATCACCTTACCATCCCCTGGTTTTTTTAGTTCTCTTATTTTCTGAGTTTTGAAATGTAGCTCACTGTTCTTTATTTCTCTTAATTTTTCCCCTTTTTAAAAGACAGGCCTCTACTATGCCCACTGAAGTTCTCTGGGACATTCATAACTTCTAAAAGGTAATCATAAATGATTCAGGGAGGTCTTTTGCTAGTTCATAAGGTGCCTGTAGAATTTGATCTGTCCTTGCCACTTTGAAAATACTTAACTTCTTCAGTATCTTTGAGAAGTTTTTCGCCTAATCAGGCCTCCAGTCCTATTCCTTCATTAAAATTAATTTCATTAAGTATCTGATCACTGTTTATGAAGTCTGCAACAAAAAAGGTATCAAATCTGTGCCATTTGCCCTCCTCCCTCATTAAATAATGAATTTTTCATTTTGAATTCTTTTTATTTCCAATGCATTTACAGAATATTTGTCTGGGTTTTGTCCCTTGCTAATGGTAACCTTTTTAATCTTAACCTCTAATTTTATCCTAGTCTGTTATTGTGTTATTCCTATGTAGTCACTCTTAGGTATTTGTCCTTTTATTCTACTCATTTGCACAACTTCATTCTGACTTTCAAATTTTTAAAGAACTCTTGAACCAGACACTTTGAGTTCTAGTACTGTTCCTGCCTTTCTTCATGAGACAGTTTGTCATTTCTCCTTCATTATAGTACCTTTTATTAATTGCCAGCCCCCTTAAAGAGCCTTTCTCTCTCAGACTCTTGGCAAGAGAGGATAGAAAATGGTTGCCTAAGTTTCTTGGTCTGCTTTTTTTCTTTTTTTTTTTTAAATATATTGTCCTTACAATGCTGCACATACTTTTCCTTTCCTCAGAATCACAAATTCTACCATATTAAGAAAGGCATTACCTAAATTGCATTCCACACAAATACTCCCCAACAGTTTTCACCTGCAATGATTGTATCTGGCTGTTTCTGCCACCTCATTTACAAGTTGTGTCCTATCATACCCTTTTCCAAAGCTACCTGAGTAACAAGTTTTTCATTACCACTAGTCCTATCTGTCAGCTAACCAAACAATTATTTTCCAAGGTCTTCCACGATGATGGATTTGGATGTTATTTTTCAAGTTAGGTCCTACTTCAGTGTTTTTGTTGAAAGTGAACCCTTTTCAATTCAGTTAAGTTTCTACACCTTTAGAATTTAGTCTATGGTTCAACAGGAAGACATGAAGAATATGTTTTAATGTTTACTTCAGACCTTGGAATATTTTTGTAGAGAAATCTGAAAAAAAAAAAAAAGTTGCTGAACATTTGAAAGGTCAAATGTTTTTAAGAGGGAAGTGTTTGTTCTGTTTTACATTCAGTCAAAAATATATACCTTAGTTCATTTCCCAAATAATGGTTCATCTCACAAATAATGAATGTGTAAAAAGAGGTTTAGAAGCTGTATTGAGAATAGTCTTATGTGCACTGTGTTTCAGCATTTAATAACTGCTGTGTTGTCAGATAAAACACACTTCATATACTATTGCCAGCTCAGAAGGTCAAGAACAAGTGAGAACTGTTACGAACATTTTTTTTTTGTTACTGATCTTATACAAAGATACCAAATTGCGTTTAGCCAAGGTTGCAAAGCAATTCAAAGTCACTCAAAGTTGCAGAACTATTTCTATGGCCTGGTTTTGTTGGTTGTTTTGTTTTGTTGATTGGTTGGTTTGTTTGTTTTCCCAAAGCAATCACTTGCGCTGTGCACCCATAAAACTTCTTTCAGGAGCGATACTCGGTGAGCCCTTTTTTATGTTTTATGTGTTTTGCCTTGTTAGAACTTTGTTTCTTGAGTTCCTTGGTATGCTGAACAAGATTATTGCATGAAAGTTAGCATTTTTACATGTTTCTGGCAACAATACAAAGCCGTAAATCACCCATCCCAAGCCTTTTCAGGACCCTGGGTACACAAGTTGCTAGCCTGTGTCAATGCCTTTCCAATAAGGACAGAGGCCATCTTGGGCATAGCGATCACAAAATTGTCACAGTTTTCAATTCTTGGAGAAGTAAGGGGCGGGGGGAGGTGAGTAGCAGAACTGCTTGGACTTCCAGAGGGCAGACTTTGGCCTGTTTAGGAGGCTGGTTGACAGAGTCCCTTGAGAGGCAGTCCTGAAGGGCAAAGGAGTCCAGGAAGGCTGGACATTCTTCAAGAAGGAAATCTTAAAGGCGTAGGAGCAGGCTGTCCCTGTGTACCAAAAGACAAGTCAGTGGGGAAGAAGACTGGCCTGGCTGAATAGAGAGCTTTGGCTGGAACTCAGCAAAAAAGGAGAGTTTATGACCTTTGGAAGAAGGGGCAGGCAACTCAGGAGGACTACAAAGATGTCGTGAGGTTATGCAGGGAGAAAATTGGAAGGGCCAAAGCCCAACTAGAACTTAATCTGGCTACTGCTGTAAAAAACAATAAAAAATGTTTCTATAAATACGTTGGCAACAAAAGGAGGGCTAAGGAGAATCTCCATCTTTTATTGAATGCAGGGGGAAACATAGTCACAAAGGATGAGGAAAAGGCCGCCTTTGCCTCAGAATTTAATAAGACGACCAGTTGTTCTCTGGGTACCCAACCCCTGAGCTGAAAGACAGGGAGCAGAATGAAGCCCCCATAATCCAAGGGGAAATGGTTAGCAACCTGCTACACCACTTACACACGCGCAAGTCTATGGGGCTGGATGGGATCCACCCAAGGGTGCTGAGGGAGCTGGTGGAAGTGCTCACCAAGCCACTTTCAGTCATTTATCAGCAGTCCTGGCTAACCAGGGAGGTCCCAGTTGACTGGGAGTTAGCTAATGTGACGCCCACCTACAAGAAGGGCTGGAAGGAGGATCCGGGGAACTACAGGCCTGTCAGCCTGACCTCGGTGCCAGGGAAGGTAATGGAGCAGATCATCCTGAGTGCCATCACACGGCACGTACAGGACACCCAGGGGATCAGGCCCAGTCAGCAGGGGTTTGTGAAAGGCAGGTCCTGCTTGACTGACCTGATCTCCTGTGACAAGGTGACATCCGCCTAGTGGATGAGGGAAAGGCTGTGGATGTTGTTCACCTGGACTTTAGTAAAGCCTTTGACACCATTTCCCACAGCATTCTCCTGGAGAAACTGGCTGCTCATGGCTTGGACAGGTGTACTCTTAGCTGGGTAAAAACCTGGCTGGATGGCCAGGCCCAAAGGGTTGTGGTGAATGGAGTTAAATCCAGTTGGTGGCCAGTCACAAGTGGTGTTCCCCAGGGCTCAGTATTGGGGCCAGCTGTTTAATATCTTTATCAACAATCTGGACGAGTGGATTGAGTGCATCCTCAGCAAGTTTGCAGATGACACCAAGTTGGGCGGGAGTGTTGATCTCGTTGAGGGTAGAAAGACTCTACAGAGGGATCTGGACAGGCTGGATCAATGGGCCAAGGCCAATTGTATGAGGTTCAACAAGGTGAAGTGCTGGGTCCTGCACTTGGGTCACAACAATCCCATGCAACACTACAATCTTGGGAAACAGTGACTGGAAAGCTGCCTGGCAGAAAAGGACCTGGGGGTGCTGGTTGTCAGCCGGCTGAATACGAACGAGCCAGCAGTGTGCCCAGGTGGCCAAGAAGGCCAACGGCATCCTGGCCTGTATCAGAAATAGTGTGGCCAGCAGGAGCAGGGAGGTGATTGTTCCCCTGTACTCGGCACTGGTGAGGCCGCACCAGAAATACTGCGTTCAGTTTTGGGCCCCTCCCTACAGGAAAGACACTGAGGTGCTGGAGCGTGTCGAGAGAAGGGCAATGAAGCTGGTGAAGGGTCGAGAGCACAAGTCCTATGAGGAGCAGCTGAGGGAACTGGGGTTGTTCAGTCTGGAGAAAAGGAGGCTGAGGGGAGACCTTATGGCTCTCTACAACTACCTGAAAGGAGGTTGTAGCGATGTGGGTGTCAGTCTCTTCTCCCAAGTAACAAGCGATAGGATGAGAGGGAACGGCCTCAAGTTGCGGCAGAGGAGGTTTAGATTGGCTATTAGGAAAAATTTCATCACTGAAAGGGTTGTCAAGCCCTGGAACAGGCTGCCCAGGGAAGTGGTGGAGTTACCATCCCTGGAGGTGTTTAAAAGAGGTGTAGATGTGGTGCTTAGGGACATGGTTTAGTGGTGGACTTGGCAGTGTTAGGTTTACGGTTGGACTCAATGATGTTAAAGGTCTTTTCCAACTTAAACTATTCTATGATTCTATAATATTTATTGGAACTTGCTGACATCATTATTCAGACTACTAAGGTTAAATTAACACTGCTTTGCCCTTGCTAGAACTGATGGCTTCATTATATGGGTTAGATATGGATAGTTTTCATATCCATTACACAGAGTCTGATTAGTTGCAATATAGTAGCCGGATTGTCTTTGCAACTAACTTCAGAGCTTGATGAAGTAGTAAATTGATCAATCTCAGTCAAATTCTTCCTTTGCAAGGGTGTGCCATGAGTTGTTAAAATATAGAGAACTTGTAAAGAAACTTTCCACATAGGTGAGGCTGCATTGGAAAAATTCAAATGAATGCTTGCCTGTTAAATCTGAGCAGAATCAGCGGGATAATTAAAACTTCAACATATTGTGGAGAAGGAATATGCAGTTACTGGGCTGAGAAACTAAGTGTCTTAATTAATGTGGCTAACAATAAGTCATTATAGTAATGCATTATTTTGAAATCTGTATATGACCAAACCATACCAATGTAATGTAGTCCTACCTTAAGATCATTATATAATTTTCAGGGCTGAAAAATTATTCTCAAAATACTTGATCAAGAGCAGAGAGAGAGATGTAATTATTTTTGTTGTTTTTCAAAGTTTTCATCTACAGAAATAGATGCCTTTCTGAGCACGAGTGAATGAATGCTGCTGCCCTTTCTTCTTTCTTCTAATTAAATGCTTCCCACTTCACTTCTGCTCTGCCAGCTCAGATGAAAGTTTGGAAATCAACAGAGAAGCAAACAGCAAGAAAGTAAAGAAAAATGGAAAGACGGGGGAGGAGATAAACAGTGATATCAATAAATATCACTAAAGTTAATGGTGTTTTCTAGAGTGTATCAGTATGGACAGAGTGGAAAGGTATCTTCTCTTGCCCTTTCTTAGTACACTATTTCAGCAAGATCTGTATCTGTTCATAGCACTTTTACTAGTTCATAAGCTACATACAGTAGTTCATAAGCTACATTCATGCTTTAGCCAAGGTTTATAAAGCATGGTACTAACCAGAAATTAGGTATGTCAAACACACACATATCTCACATATCTGAAATTCCCTGAGCTGTATAATGCTAAAAGCAGAGAGAATGCGTTCTTAAACTTTTCCCTGTAGCTCTGCTACTGACCAGTGTGAGGGAAAAGATACTGTTTGGACTCCCTGTGGCCACCCTCATATATAATAAAGCATTGCTTGTACTTTAAAAATGAAGAGAAATATCACTGACTTTTAAATGTTACAAGCAAATCTTCCCTAAAACATTTGTTATGTGTATTTAATTGTGCATGAAATACAAATACTCACATATTGTGCTTTCACTGAGGATGAATTATTGAAGAACAGAAATTATGCATAGTACAAATCCTCAGGTAGAGCTTGCAGAGGACTTAAATGCTCCATCAATTTTAATTGTATCTTGTTTCAGGGATGGAATCTGATCAGTGGGTTGCAGGCTGGATCAATGAGCACAAAAACTTAAGTGTTGGCTCATCTTGAAAAGGGTAAATGCTAGATTAGACATCATCTAGAGGCCATGCAGATAGACAGTACAACTTTCAGATATAAAGTAACAATTAATTCATCCAATTCATTACAGTTTTGACCCTAATCAATGTGAATTAACTCTTGTTAATCCAAATAAACTAAACCAGAAACTTGTTGACCAGCCTGTTCTGCTTTTGTTTTTTTCCATTTTTATAGATCTGAGACACTGTTTCTGATTCATTCACATTAAAACATGAAGTAACAACAAGGTTTATGGTTGGTTTGTTCCTAATACTAAAAATCAAGTTGTCTCTATACAATTTTAAATGTGACTAGCAGTATAGCATCTAGTTAATTCACCTGTGCAAAATGAGATAGTAAATTTGAGCATCTGCCTGTGTGTATTTAAGCAACATAAGTAATTTACTGAACTAAAACCTCTTCATGGTTCTCCATCAGTGTGTCTGTTTATTAATCAAGAAAATTTAATTTAGTTACTATCTTGTTTTAATCCTTATGGAAGAACTTTGTACTTTATAATTCATACATACTTACTTGCAAGTGTAATATGGCAGAGCAAAGTCCACCAGAGTAAGCACACAGTGTGAAATAATGAAGATGCAATTTTGCTGCATTTGAGATAGCGTGTTGGAGCTGATTTATTCACCTGGACTTAAGTAGCAGGCAAAGTACAACTGTAGAGAATGAGCTCATTCATTTGTGTGTGTTTTTCTTTGCCAAGCTTCACTTGAAAGAGGTAAGGTGCCTGCCTGGTGCTGTTTTCCTCAGTTGCTTTCTTAATAATTTATAATACCAAGTTCTGTTCTGGAATTAAATGGATTTGTAAATCATTTCAATGTGTAAATATGAGGGAAGAAAAAAGACTGACTCACTAGAAAATGCTAAAAGAAAAACAAAGCAGCTGAAAAATAACTCCAGATCCAAATACAGATTTCTTGAAGTTTAGTGATGCTTGTGGGTTAGGTTTTGATTTAAAGTAATTTATAATATAATAATCAATAACAGCAACAATAATAGAAGCTTTCAGGGAAAAGGATTCCCCTTTCAGGGAAAGGACAGTGGAAAATGCCCACAGAGCAGAACTTAAATGCTTTAAGGGAAACCCTGTGCTGAATTTCATGGAAGGTAATTTTCCAGTTTATTACAATCCCAATATCAAATGAGAAGCTTTGCATAAAATAGCAAATTTTATGTTGATTGTAAATCAGAATTGTTATTGAATATTTTTAGGTAGAGTAGAAAATTCTGTTTTGCTGTTTTTCTGTATGGTAGGTATAAAAATTAACTCTCAAACCTGAACTTTATTACAACGGTTCATCTTGGGCATTTTTAAAAAAATGTGCTGAATATTTTTTCTCTCTGGAAAACTGTTTGCTGAATCTGCTGCTAAGACATTAGATTTATAAGGAATGTGGCTCTGTTGCAACATAAACCACTGTGGAGTAGAGTACTGGCCTCTGTAGGCTCTGTGCTGACACCGGCAGGAAATAAGCTCTGACCGAATTGCTGCTTGCTAGATCTGTTTTCTGCTTTCGTCAAAGCCACTGTGGGGAGCTCAGTCCTTAAAAAAAAATATTAAAGAGTTTGGCTAGAGTCTAAGTAAATGTGTCCTTTGAGAGTATGGGAAACCTGTGCTATCCTGATTCAGTCTAAGCTGTCATTGATATAGAAATTCCTCTTCAGTCAAGCTGGGATTTGCCGAAGCGAGGACCACAGGATTTAGTCCAGTAATAGCCTAAGCATTCTTGCTATGCTGGATGGAGAGGGTTACTAGACGTGTAACCCCAAAAGGAGGACAAAATGAGGCTCAAAACTGTTTTGATTCAATATATTGAATACTTGTGGGTTTTGAAGAGGCTGCAGAAAAGTTCTTTTTACTTTGTTTATTGAGCTTTTCTCTTTTTTTGATCTGATTTAAACCCGTGGCCTATTATTTAAAGCTGTAAATGGAAATTCATAAAAAGTGTAGCCCACGTGTTGAAGCGAGTTCTCCAGTGCACGGAAATATTCCCAGCACTCGGAAAGCCATGTCTTTGCGTACTGTTTGAACTACAGACAGTCAGCAGAGCCAGTGTTGCTGTTTCTGTCAGTTCGACCATTGGTGCCTCTATTTCACTGCAGTTTGGACTCGGGGAATAAGCAAAATTCAATTCTGATAAATATAAGATGTGCTTTTTCTTTTGTCATTACTTCTATGGCTTTTTGTCACACACAAGATTACGTTATGTTTCATTGCCCCGCATGGTACAAGGTGACAGAGGTGAGAGATGTTCTAAGTGTCGCAGCACAGTGCTCCATGTCAGAGGAATGACCAGTCAGAAATAGTGTGTGAGACATCAGGAAAAGGAGAGGTCCTTGAAAGATGGGAGAAGCCAATTTTGGCAGAGGCTCACTATACTGAAGCTAGGTATTTCAATACCTTTCTCCTTCAGGACTTTCATACTAAAAGTCATAAATCTTTCCATTTTCAATTCCAGTCTGTGTTACAGTTCTGTATTGCTGCAGGAGGACTGACTCGGAAGGAAGATGCTGTTGACAAGCTCAGCGGGATTTATTCTTTTCCTGCTTTCTCATTGCACTGTGTCAGTGAGCACCAAAGAGGCAGTGGTCTTGGCTAATGCCCACCTTCTCCCCCAAAGAGGTTATGAGAGACTGGGTAACACCAACGAAAAAGGTACTCATGAAGAGAGTGAGTAATTTGGATGCATGCTGTGTTTTACTTCATTGCTTTGCTGTAACATTTTCAGCCAACGTATTTGAAAGTTAGCCCTGCAGAAATACTTTGCAATATGAACGTGTCCTGCCCTGAAGTCCAGAATCTTTAAAATCCTTGCTCAGCTGCCGTCTAATTCAAGAGAATTAACAGATTTTTTGTAAAGAAATATTTTGTGGCATTTGAAGACTTACTCTTAGGACAATCATATCTAGATTACATCTGACACCTCAGTACTTAAATCCCATTGGTACTTATAACTGAGGCATCCCTCTGCCTATCTAGCTTGTATGGTCCAGCTTGGTACGTTTTCTAATACATTTACTAGAGTAGATCCCACATAAAATGTACACAAAAAGAGTAGTGGGTTTGATTCATTTTCTTCCTTCGACTGATGGCACTTGAGGGTTTATAAAATTCACTTTCCAAGTGAATCCTCTAACAATCAGCCTAAATGATTTTCTCATTATCCATCTATAGAAGTTGTTCTATTTTGCATGAATAATATTCACTGAGAAAGGCAAATACAAGTGTCACTGTATATATCGCTGGCTTGGACATCACTACATGAATCACTTAATCATTCTATAAAATCATGGGGTCAGGTTTGGAGTCAGGCTATGGCTACCACACAAATGTTCTAACAACTGGGGTACAAAGTCATGTACACAGTTCTGCTATTTCAGGGTATTTAATAATGTCATGCAGATAGTATTGAGATTTAAAGTATTCTATTCGTGGCTGCAGATTCTATTAGGCAATGAAATGCATGAAAATAAGACCTTGGAAAGCCTATATACTCCTGAAAATCTGTCCTGAGTGGCTTACAAGTACCAATAAACTTCTGAATATCAAATATGAAAGACTATATTTAACACAATACTGTTACTATGAGTAATACTATTTAACAGGTTTAGTCTGTCTGGACTTCTACAAAGCCTATGATACAATACTTCATACAATATTAAATCAGAGAAGGTAGAGTTACATTATAATTTCAGTAGAGATTGAAAAGAAAATGACTTGGGTAAAAAAGTGAACCATAAAGTCAAGGAGAAACTGAAAGTACTTGCTTATAAGTGATCTTTTCAGTATTCTTATTAAGTATACTGACGCAAAAATAAGAATATGCTGATAATATTTAATGATAACATGAAATAGAGAAATGCCAATACAAAAAATCAGAATATTGCACAGAAAAAAAATAATAACCAGATGGTCTTAAGTAATACCATTGAGACGAAAAATAAAGTACAAAATTCTAGGTTTTACTGCAAGGTGAAGACCTTCCCAGTTACAAAGATCCAAAGACCGGACTCTAGATTAAAGGAAACTAAGCAATACAAATGCAATCCTGGAATATATTAACAGAGGTGTTTTTAATAAGACTTGGGAAGAATTGGTGGCACTATATAAGGCTGTCTGCAATACTGTGTGCAAATTTTACCCACATTCTAGGAGATTAATTTGCAGTGAAGTGGTGCAGAAAAGCTACTAAGACAATAAAGAAACAGAAGATTTATCTTACACTAAATAATAAAAGAACTTATTTATCCTAACAGAATTTACCCTAACAAAACAAAGGCTGATTAAAAATATAGTTGTCCTCAGGGTACATCGGTGCTTATTACTGAGGAATAAGCACTATTTAACTAAAGGACAACATGACATGAGAAAGAAAAAAGATGGACAGTGGACATTAATAAAATTAGATTGGGAACCAGATGAGTATTTCTAACAGAGTAGCAACAGTTATTGAAGTCTACAGTGCTTTCCAGTTGGAAGAGAAGAAATTTAATAATTCTGTGAAGAAGACTGCATGATAAAATTCCCCACAGGACCAGTAGTAGATAAAATAGTGACTCATGGTCCCTTTCTCTTTCCAGAAAGCTGGGGGCTTTTTTTTTTTTTTTCACACTAACCAAACTGTTCAGTGTACTTTTGATCTGTTGGTCATAAGACCATACAATGAGATTGACTCTTTTCAGACTCTGTTATTCTGTTCAGGTAAAGAAAAACAATGTGTTCAGCAGAAGGATCAACAGGGGCTCTCTGCTCAGTGATTTGGGCAGAGAAGAGGTTTTTTTCTGAGCTTTTATTCTAAATTTTTATATTTGGAAATATTTTTCCTTAATCATATTTTGGCAAATTTTTGAGGAAAAAAAAATTAAAAATTAGGACATCTTGCCATACTTGTCCTGAATTATCCCAGTTTCCCAGAAGAAAAAATTAAGCTCTAAATACAGTATCTAAATTCCTATCAGTCATTGTCAGGACAGAACACAGGATTTCATAGGTCTGAAGAACTGTCATTTTACATCACAGGTGGTCTGTAGGAATTTTTCTCATAGAGATATTAAAATTGTCAAGTTTTTATTAAATATAAATTACAAATATTCCATAGTATAATGACATAATGATATGCCTTTCAACTCTATGGAGAAGTGAGTGATTTCAATTCATAAACATGTTTCTGAGTAATGGAACAGACATTGAATATCATCCTTCTGTACAAAAGTAATTCACTATATATGAATCCATCCATACATAAATGTATATTTAAATAAATTATATTCTGGCTTTTAGCAGTCTCCCAGTCAATTGTAAAAAGCAGAGCATTGTGCCTTAGTCTCAGAGATGCTTGATACTATACTATAGCAAGAAGTTACCTTATAAGCAAGTTACATTTAAAAAACACAGTGTATATATATTTCAGCCCAATAGAGAGGGTCATCCCAACCCTTATATGCCATTTTTATTGCCCTCTGAGCCTACTGGATAAGCATTAAAGTGGAAAAGCACTTTCACCTATTTTCCTGATATTAACGTTCAGCACTGTAGATCTACCTGCAAATCAGTGGTAAGATTTAGCCTGGAGTTTGAATGACAAGAACTATTCCTAAGAAAATCCTCAGATGTTTGTAAGTTTTGTATTAGCAAGAAATGTGCTTTGATATCTCCCTTTTACCAATGAACGCATGGCATACTTATTGGAATTTAATGCAAGGATGTTACAGATGCCTGAAGTATAAGTCAGTTAAAGAGAAATTAGATTTATTTGTTGAGGATAAGGCTAGCTCTAGTAATTAAACACAATGGTCCAACACATGGCACAGGGAATTGCAAACTTGCTGACTACTCAAACTGGAAGAACGCAGGTGGAAAAGGAATGGTCTGTACATAACTTTTGGCTTTTCAACCATATTTCTGTCATAAATGCAAAATCACACTTCTGTTGTATGGCAGGGTAACAAACCCTTTTTTGAATTTCTGAACATTTCCTGCTTGTTCTGCCCTGAAATCTTCCTCTGTTAGCTAAGTAGGTGCCCACCAGCTGGGATGAAGTCAGAGTCAGCTTCTGGTCAGAAGGTAATCATTCACTCACTCTAAAGGACAGAGTTCAATATCTAAAATTTACTATTTGGATAGAAATTTACTTTAAAACTTTTTTTTTTCCTACTCAGACTATCCAAGGGATTGTTTTGAGATTTTTCAGCGCTCCAAAGGAAATTCCAGAGATGGTCTTTACATCATCCAACCAAAGGAGGACCCAATTGTTGTCTCTTGTAACATGCAGGACGGTGGCTGGACAGTAATCCAACATATTACAGCCAATAGTACTGTCGACTTTGATAGGACCTGGCAGGATTACAAATACGGATTTGGCTCCGTTCTTGACAACCACTGGTTAGGAAATGAATATATGCATCAGTTAACTAGCAGCTCTGTGCAATATATACTTGGAGTTAAACTTGTAAACCTAAACGCTGAAATCAAATGGGGACAGTATGAACCATTCCTTATTGAAGACGAAGCGTCTCAATACCGAATCAGGGTTGGTCTATACAAAGGCAATGCCACTGATGCTCTGACCCTGGACACAGAAGCTTATCTCCATGACAACCAGAAGTTCACCACCAAGGACAGAGACAATGATAATTACTTTCAGAATTGTGCTAAATTGGAACACAATGGCGTTCCTGGGGGAGGCTGGTGGTACGATGCGTGTGCTGGAGCAAATCTAAACCGTAGGAACGTGATATACTGGCAAAAGGACTGCAACAAGCAACGCATGTGCAAGTTTGCATGGATGATGATCAAACCCATTGACCACAGCCTGTCGTATCCAGCCAAGCCCTGTCTATGTCAGAAAGTTGAACTGTAGATAAGCCATGTGTACTTTGACAGGAACATGGACTCTTTGTCCAATGACTGAAGTGAACTCACACTCTCATTGACTGAATAATCACACTAAGTTATCATGACTGAAAATTTAATTTGGGCCTCTGCAAGGTCTTTATGATAGCGTATCATCCAGGACTGGACCAGGACATAGACATCTATCAACCACACAAGTGAGAAGTCACTGTCAGAAACTGAGGCCTCTACCAGAAGATTTAAATAATTAATTTTACAGTATTTTAGCCATAAGAGAACTCAGGTATGAAATCCAGGATATGATGTCTTGTACGAGATACACATGAATATACATGCATTTCAGACGGTTTTGCTCCAGTATGAATGTTCATGGTTGATCTCCTGTAATTGCACATCTTCACATATGCAGGAAGGAAATTTCCGGTGAAGTACCTACATTTACAAAATACATATTGGAGAGTATGGTGTACCATAGGGCAGCATCAGGCCTTTCCTTTTTACCTTTAGTGAAAGGTATTTTAAAATATAAAATTGGAATTGGCCTCACCTCCCATGGCTTCTTTTCTCCTTCATTGACTCTTCTTTTTATTTCTACTTTTTAATGATCCCATACACAATGAACTATTCAGCATGGGCTTTTCTTTTCTTTCTTCTTTTTAGAGCACTCAGAGCTAATGGGATCATCAGCTTCCCATTTAAAGCTACTAATCCAAAGCTTACAACTCCTCTGAATTTTTCCCCAATAAACTCAGGGAACACATTTTTTAAAAGATCAAATTGATTTCACAATTGTTTACTTATTGCTCCATTTTTTTTCTGACTATTACTCCATTTATAATGTTTTGACTGTTGCTTCTCCCTGTTCCATGATGTGCTTCAGCTTTCTCTTTTTTTGATACCACTGTGAGAAAAGAGGAGAGTGTTGGCTTTATTTCACATTTGCTAGCTTCAATTGTTTTGGCACTCAACCTTGACATTATTTAAACAGTGCCTTTTTTCTGGTTATAAAATAAAGAGAGAATCTTTAAATTTCATCATAAATTCATCTGTTTTAAAATAATAAATAAAAGGATTTCCGTTTTGATAACCCTGAAGACATTGTTTTCTTTTACAGCTGTTTGGGTTACTTCACACATTTCTATATCATTGGAATAGCTGAATGACCACAGATGAGTTTTCATTGTTGCATTACACAAAATGTCAGGATAATTAATTAGAATATCTTTTATGTTTTCTTAGATATTTCAGTTACAGAAGCTCAACCAACAGATACTGGCAAACTCCTGCTTTTTAATTTAAAAATGGAATCTCATAATGTGCAAGCACATTCTCACATACAATATCACATTAATCAACTCAGAATTTAGCAGAAGGAAAAATTCTTCCTAAAAAAGCATCAACTGACAAAATAAGAGAGTCTGATGACCTCTTTCTAGCAAAAACACTGTTTTATTATTATTTGTCTTTAAAAATAATTCAGTTTTTATATGAGAAAGTGCTTGCTTTTGTTTCTGATTTTCACATGTGTAACCTAAACAATACATTTCCAGACTTTCATGTAACCTTTATTCATGTGTTAACCATAGGTTTAAAAGTATGACAAAGTGGTTTTAGGACCAAGCATTGAATGCTGTGCATTAATAAATTAGCAACATTACCTGCCTGGGCTCATCTTTTCTCCCATAATTAACAAAGCAGAGTCCCTTAGTCACTCTCACGTCTGCTGCATTTCAGAAGGCATCAGGACCCAGGCAGAGTGGTGCGGTACAGAGCTGAATCCAGCCACACTCCACAGCTGGTATCCTCCACCATACCCTCTCTCCATTCTTCTTCCTATAGCTACCTGATGAATTGCAAATCTAAGGAGGCCTTATGTATGGCATACAGTAAAAACAACTGTCTGATGTCCGCTATGTCTAGATGGCTGCCTCATGTAAGGAGTAAAAGATACTCCAGCTTATATCTTGGCATTCTAATCCAGGAATTCAGTAAAAATCCCCAAACTTCAGAGGTCTATTGAAACAGGAGGCATCAGCAACCAGGGTCTGGAGAAGTACTTGTTGAGAAGAAAACTTTTGAAGGATTTTAAATATCTGGTTGGTTGAGGAAGACTGACTTGTTTGATGTATCAGCAGATACATGAATAAACTAATGGCATTTAGTAGCTAATGGCATGAGTATTGAGTAAAAGGCAGCGGTTTTCCTGAGTGTAATGAAAACTGAAGTTCCTAATCTGATACATAGACCAGCAGTACCTATTAAACCTGAAGATTTACCAAGATGGACAAAAAAAATTGCAACACCATCCCTTTCTGAAACCACTCATAGTCATAGATTATCTCTAGTTTTACAACACAATGCAATCAATTTTTTTTTCCACTAGATATGGATATGGGGTAACTATTAATAAAATCATAAACAAGAAGTTTAATTGAATGATCAATTTTTAAGGTTTTATGACACCCAGTTGTCAATCATGTGTGGAAGAAAACCTTAGTGGGTACAAAAGGCAGCAATGGAGATTTGGGATGACCGCATAAGAAATAAATGGCCTCTTTCTGATTTGGTAGAAGGAAAACCAAGTATTTAAGTGGAAAGACACAGCATCCCTTTTTGGAGTTCAGGTTTGGAAGGGCATTTCAAAATGGAGAAGCCACTGACCACCCAGCGGCTGTGGCAGCATTTCAGGAGCTGATGGAGCCCTTGGAGTCCCCAAGGCAAACACTGGAGCCTTTCAAAGGGAGGTTCTGACCTGTAATGGTCTGTAGCTCATAAAAGTAGTGAATGTGGGGTGTTGGGATTTTTTTTTAAAAAAACACCTTTCTGTAATATCAAAAAGAAGTAAGCAGTATGGAGGTTTTTGGGCAGAGTCCTTTCCAAGAGAGGGGCACCTAGATGCACAGGTCACAGCAAATGGTAACTCCAGCTTGATTGTTGTGTACAACTGAGGAAACAGGTATTTGTTTCTCACCACGCCCAAGTGATTCCTTCATATTATTTCTATCTCTATAGAAAGCAAAGAAAATTAATTTCAGAGGAAAGTTACACCATTCAGTTTGTTTGTTTGTTTTCCTAGAGCAAAGAATCCAGAGAAGGCAGAAGTATGTATGTCCCCTAAAAATTACAGAGTAACTTTAAAGAAGAAGCATCCAAAAATTCTCCTTCAGTGTGAAGATTTTGGGAATCCCAAACTATGAAGGTGTGATTTGGAAACTGTTTCCTACCACAAGTAAAGAAGCATCTTACAAAATTCTGTTCAAAATCCAGAATCTGAAAAAAGTCCACAGGTATTCAATTCAGTTTCAAACTGGGTATCCAGTTTCATAACAATTGCGTTCTACAAGAAAGCAGCATCTTCCAGACTGATATGGGATTCTTTAATTGTTGTAATGACTTCTCATTTAAATTTAACATACTTTCCACATCCCAGAGAACATTTTTATTCCTTCAGGTATGTGACTATCCTCAGCTACATTTGCATTAGGATTTATCAGTTAGTTTGACATGTTCAGGTCATCTATCAAATATGACAAGGAGGCAATGTCACAGATTTCTGAGAAAAGCCCTATGTGGGAGATAAATGATCAGAATAATTAAATTAGAGATGACGACTTTTCATGAGACTCAGCTCTAAAACTGTAACAATATCTAAAGGGTGATAAGGAAGTACAATTAAGGATTTTGCTTTGAAGTGCATCACTGTCTCTGGATCTAGACTCATCAAGTCCATATATTTCAGTGCAGGTCTCATGGGTACAATAGAGATGAGGAACAAAAATTCACATATAAAAATAACTTTCAACAATTAATAGCAGTTACTAATTGACATGCATAGTTTAGTAGGATAACCATGATTAGCAATTGAATTATATAATTAATGGCAAAATATTTTACAGGTTCTTACAGTATTTCCTCTATAACCCTTTTGATTTCATCCTTCCTCAATTCAACAGGATTTTTTCTATAAAGGAAACCCCTGCATTTATGTTCTATCTTTACCTTCTGTCTTTTGCCAAGCTCTTCACTCTGTACTAAGTAGTCACAGAAAGTGCACAACACTAGCTAGGTGTTCTATACCCATTCAAAAATCCTGGGAACTCTTCCAAGTATTTATCTACAAACAAATTATATTTACAGGAAATGAATGTTACTTGATAATTTATGGCGATCCAGAATGTACAGGGAGGCTGGTATGTATGAAAAGGGAGAGACAAAAATTATACTCCCAGTCTGTGGGAAAATTAAAAAATATTAAAGTGTACTGGGTCTCTGAAAAGCTTAGTTAGGGATATATATACACTATATATCTATATATATGTATGTGTATGTAATTATGTATAAATAAAACGTAATTTTACAAAAAAAGATATTTTCACCAGTCCATGACCATGACCATAATCGATTATAGGATCAGTAAAAGGTTCATTAAAAAGACAGAAATACAGATAACAAGATTGTTCTACACTGTGAAAGTCCCACAACACTTTTTAAATGTACAAAATATAATTTGAAAACAAAATATAATTAAGTACTAACTAATCCTCTGATGAGGATCATGTTTTTCTTTTTGTGGTTTTGATTTTTTTAAAGAATAAACATCCTACCTAACAATAAAGCAGCACACACCTTTTTATATAATTCTAGGTATTTACAATGTACCCATATTTGACCATGTAACGTGTCATACAGTGAAGTGCTAGCAGCATAGTTTGAGCACATATTTCACAATTACATTGAACCAACGTTGTTGCATCCATCACCATGTATTCTGTTTACTGAGCACAGAGTCCATAAACATTTACAGAACACTCTTGTTCAACAGAAGCCAAAACTGACAAAAAATATCCCATTTAATTTCAGCAGAAGCCAATGCTTTACTTTAGCAACAACACTGCAGCTAGCAGGAAATGTTACTACCTCATAAATTTTGCCTTTAACTACAGCTTGTGCCACAGAGGGACACATTCATTTGCTAAAAATCAAACACAGTTTACTGAATGTCTGATCCAATGTAATATAAAATAAACCCACTATAATAACCAGCTTGTACATAGTTACTGTACACAGGAAAAGCTCTGGATAGTGACAGAGGAAAGTTGATGAAAGGGTCTTTATAAAGACCCATACTTTCCTTTACTAAGCAATCATATGCTAATGCACAAAAAATAATAGGCACAGTATGGTGTGTTACAAAATCAATCATGTGAATTTAGAGAACATATTTTTATATTACTACACTGCTAATCTTTCACTGACACAATTTTCCCCTCTGGAGATTGGGGATAAAAAATATTAATTACTTCTACTGTGGTTGTTGACATGGAGGAATTATTTATCTGTAGGGAAACATTTTGATGGTATGATAATTTAATAAATTATACGAACAATTTCACTGAGAGCAATGGTACATTCAGGATGACTAATACAATCCCTGAAAAGTGCAACTGGGTCATGTCACTACTGCAACGTCCCACTAAAGCGCATAGTAGATATAACATGAAGATTGGCCCGAACTAATATTCCGGAGCATCTCACCCTGAATTTTGGTAGAAAGGCTAGAACTGAATCTGAACTTTGTGGACATGGAGGTCTTTCTCATTTACTCATAAACGTTTTCTTACTTTAGGACTTCATTCCTTATGACTCCTGTCGCCACTAACTTGTGGCCTTTTCTGAGGCTTCATGTTTGTTCCTACCACAAGGAGCTGGGTCACCAGCTCTGTTCCAACGGCCTTCTGCTGAAGGCAGCCCCTCGCTTATTCACGCACTCGGTCAATGCTGCAGGACTCCTGCCAATCTAACACAGACATCAGACAGGCACGTGCAGTTCAACCCTGCCACAGAAGCGTCCTCACCACAGCCCCAAAACCCCAGCAAACCTCAGCTAGTGGCCAGAGTCTCAGCTCATTGTGACCAGGCCAGTGCAGCCCAGTCCCAGAAGCCACAGCTGTCAGAGGGGTTGATTCCAGCCCCCAGTACTGTAGCAGATATGGTTCTGCTGGACCAAAAGATAGTGACTGGAGATAACTTATGTTTCCAAACACCTCATGTTGACTAGTATTTGTAAAGCTATTTAAAGATTAAAAGTGCTATGAAAGTGCAAAGTGTCCTTAATAGTTTTATAGAAATATTAAAAAATTACTTTAAAAATCTTTCTTCTTTCAGAGATGCCGATTTTGTCACTGTTTATAATAATTTCATAATATATAGGTAAATGCACAGGGCACCAATACATATTTTTCTCTTCTTCTGCATCATTTCATCAGTAACGGAAACTTTTGGGGCAAGGGGAAGTGCAACATAGGAGATTGCAAAAAAGACTTTCCTTGTGTTGCGAAGTAGATAGACTACATCCATTATGCTTTACAGTCAGTTCTGATTTGTACCATTGTCACTGTCACATAAAATTTAAAAATTTCCTTCAGAGACATTGGGAAAGGGAGAAGTTTGGAGATATCTGCTAACCATCACTATTTTTTACAGATGACAGTGACTTGCATGATGGAATTGACACTGGGACAGGCTTCTTCATATGCAAAATACATTACCTGTTTCCTCCACTATGAGCCCTTCCTATGTCTCCACAAAAGTCACCCTTAAAGTGGAAATTTTCTCAGTATTACATTCTCCTATATGTGTGTTCATTTGGAGTATTATGAATCTCCCTAACTGTTTAGTATTGGGGATGACAGCATTTCCCCCTTTAAATAGTCCTTGTTTCATTCCAACAGCAGGTGGAAAATTCTCAAAACAGAAGTAGTACAACCTCCATTGCTTGGTACACTGAACACTAAATAGACAGTACGCTAGAAAGGAACTATAGGAAGAACAGATCTGCACTACAGGGAGATAGACTGGGTGATCTAACCTGATGACTGGATGACCATCCCACTCTAATTTCTAGTGGTTTATAATTTGCTCTACATATTCTCAGGCTGAAAGAAAGGACAGAAGACCCCAAACGTAGTAACTTTAATGCAGATCGACTGCATAATCAAAACCACCCTGTGTTGCTCACAGCAGCCACTGACTTCTTTATCCCAAGCACGCTACTTTCATGCAAAATTTTACTTTTCTGCAGAATTTTTTTAACCCCCAGACATATAAAGCAACAGCTTTGAAAAGACAGAATTACAGTCAATTAACCAGGTTACGTCAATATCTATTTTCCCCCTTATCCCCTACATAAGAGCAATTATGGCAGTCTGGTATTGCCCTGCCAGTATAGTTTCTCTTCCACTTTTTTCTTTTTCCACTGGCAGAAAAGCAGCATCTTAAAAGTTTTCCTGAAAGTTTTGTTACAGAGGGCATAACAAATGGGGTTAACAGTGCTGTTCACATAGCATAGCCAATATCCAAGGTGCCACAGTGTCAAGGGAATGCAGTCAGAGCAGAATGTGGAGACCAAAACCATGATATTGTAGGGAGTCCATGTGATGATAAAAGCCAAAAGAATGGCACTTAAAGTCTGTGCTGCTTTGCGTTCCTTTATAAGAACCATCCGTTTCCTTTTGGTGATTTGGTTATTTATATTTGGATCCATGCTTTTGATGGAAGGATCCTTTGACAGAGCAGCAGAACAAGGAGTTATTTTTACTTTACGGCAACAATTGTTGGCTTCCTGGGTGCCATCAGCCTTAACCACCAACCGGAATTTATAGGCCACACATTTTTTACTGTTTTGTACGTGGCCTTTGGCAGGTGACAAAAAATATTTCTGGTTCTCAAAATCATTTTCTTCAGGTTGGTCTTTGACAACAACATCCGTACTCTCATTAAACTCTTCTGCCTTACCTTTAGATGGACTTTTGTAAGTTACTTGGAAAACTGAATCAGCGGCAAGTTTATCCTCCTCTTCTGAAGATGCGTAGCTGCTGCAGGTGGTTAACTGGTCAGCCTTAGCCCAGTCATTACAAGTACTCCCTGCCTGAGAAGCTTTCACAGTAGCTGACGTACTTCGACTAGATGAAGACCAGGAAGCCTGACACCTCTCTCTTTTGACTAAGTTTTGTTGCTTGCAACTGAAGCAAGACTTCAGGAGAACTTTCTGAGGCTTTATCATCTCAAACTCTGCCACAGACTCTGAACCCTGCAGTTCAGCAAGGTCCTTGGTACGTTTCTCTGTCTCTTTATAGATGCGGCAATACAGAATGGTCATCACGGACACTGGGATGTAAAAAGCAGCAATTGCAGTACCAAAGGTGATAATAGGCTCATATAAAAATTGTATCTGGCACTCTTCAGGTGGTACTGTTCTTTCACCCACAAAATACTGCCAGCACAAGATTACGGGTGCCCACAACACAAAGGAAATTAGCCAAGCCAGACCAATCATGATGCCAGCTCTTTTGGGCGTGCGTTTGGCCCTGTAAGTTAAAGGCCTTGTGATGGAAAAATACCTGTCAAAACTGATGACTAGGAGGTTCATTACTGAGGCGTTGCTAGCTACATAGTCCAGTGCTAGCCACAGGTCACAGGCAAGGCTTCCAAGAGACCAATGCCCTATGAGTATATAGGACGTATAAAGGTTCATAGAAAATATTCCAATGATGAGATCTGCACAGGCAAGGCTGAGCAAGTAATAATTGTTGACAGTTTTGAGCTGACTGTTAACCTTGAAGGATATCATTACAAGAATATTTCCCACTATGGTTATTAAACTTACAATTGCAGTTACAGTGGCAATAGTAATGACTTCCCAGAGGCTATGCCCTTCTAACTGCTTATGGTTGATGGATGAACTGTTTACAACAGTAGAATTGCTGAATAAATTTACTTCCATTCTTGTTCTTGGTGTATTGTCATCAGGATCTTAGCACTGTTGCATATTGCTTTCTGTACTCGGAAATATTCTTTTGGAGACAGCTCTAAAGATCAAAGGGAAAAACAGAAAAAGAAAGAAGCTCATTAAATAGCACAGACTTCCATTAGAGTTGCCATAAAAAACTTCTAAAACAATCTATCAAATTATTTGTGTTCTCTTTTTGCATTTTGACTATTGTTTCTACCATTGTGAACATAACTAAAACACATAAATGTACATTCTAGGACAATGTACTCTGGCATCTTATGAAATTTTGAAATGCAATCAAAACAACTATTGTTTCTTAAGGCAGTCAATCACGCCAGGTCTTATATTTTGAATACCTTAGGAGACACTCCACATATTCTTAGACAGACATTTAAAGTTTTGCAGTGCAGTGAGACAGTGAGTCACTGTGGTGTTTCCTACACTACTATGTAGAAGGTGTCAAGATTTCACAAATTATCTTTGGAAAATTTGGAGAAGTCACCAACATCAGAAAGAGAGTAGGAGGAAACTGAGGATGCACAGGGAGTTAGGAACCACGCTGGCATGGTGGCAGTGGGAAACAATTAGGTGTTAGAAGTGGTTGGGGCAACTGAGGGGGAATCTTTGCGTTAAGGAAGCAGGCAAAGCCAAGAAGATGTTTTTGGAAAAATAAGTTAGGCAGAAAAGACTTTTCTCTATTTAGAGATCTTGGGCCAGAGGAGACTGATTGGGTGAGGTGTGGAAGTGCAGTTTGGGTAGTTTGGGTGAGTGAATAGTAGGGTTGAGGATAGAAAGGAGTAAACTGAAGAGGAAGCAGCAATAGATGACCACAGTGACAAACAATGCAACAAAACCAATTTAATACTTGCATAAGCAGTGAGAGGTAGAAATGGCACCACTGTCACTCTGTCAATGCGTACATGCTTCTGATGTCCACCCCTTCCTACATTCTTCACTGTTGTTTTCTCGTCCCATTGAATGCATGCCTGAATCAGGCAATTTGGTTCTTTCACAGGTATCTGCTGTTTTTTGAGTCATTCTATCACATCAGATGATGCTAATCACTTGTTTGATGCTTAATCTTGCAAGACTGTGTAATTTTGGAATAGTCAAATAGTAGTTAGTTTTTTGAGACAGATAAATTATTAACAGTTTTTTTGTTGGGCATCTAGCCAGTATAAAACTAGTAAGACAATCCCCTTTTTTCAAAGCAGACACAGGTTCAGCTAAAATTATCACATAAATCACCTTTTAAGGTCCAACTCTAAGTCTTCAGGACTCTCTCTGCATCAGATCTCTATTATTTGGTCCTCCCTAACCATCCACACCACTCCTCTGTGTTTTCATCTTTCATCCTAACTGTCAGAACATTATTTTCTTTGGTCTTGGCAAGTGTCTTTTATTAACTGCAAGCTTTCACAGCTTATCCCTTTCCCACATGTCATCATCTATCTTTTGTACCAAGTAGTTGGGTCCTGTCTCTCATCAGCTGAATACATCAATATTTTATAGCCACTTGCTGAATTTTCAGAAAAGCATCTTTTTTTCTTTCATTGTCCTCTTATTTGCTTTCATTGTTTCCTTCACTTTTGTCCCAGGTCTCCTAAATATCCACAGAAGTGTATCATCTTTCTTCTTCAAACCCTCCCTAACGATTAGCTCTTGTTGTGATGAAATTCGATAATGGTACGTTTCCTGGTGTACTGAGACCACTGTCTACCCTACTACCCAAAATGGTTCTCCTCCATCTGTGTGTCTCTGTCACCTCCTGTCTTACATTTAGATGTTTGTGCATCTGTATTCTGTTTTTACACAATGTATACTGAACCTAATTCAACAGGATTCTAGTTCATGTATAGGCCTTGCAGCCTAATAATAATCATAATATATGCATGTTGACCATCTGTACGCTTGGCCCTCTACAGCCTCCAGAGCCAGTCTAGCAGTCAAGAACAGCTCAAGTGCCACAGCAGTCCTAACGAGCCCCATGCAAGGAAAGAAATTTCATCCTGGTTCTGCATTCTGCAAAGACTTCCCCCAAGTCAGAACTGTCCTGATGGCTGGGTGCGCTGGCTTTACAAATCTTTACACAACCTTGAAATGTAGGAACTCATTTAATGTGAAACAAAGGTGTGTGGAGCAGCTGCATGGCTGTGATAGGTAGCTGAGCTGTGAGAGATTAATCTGTGTGTCTCTGCTACCTCATGTGGCTTATGGTGCTTTTTCTGTGGACAGTCAGCACAGTTGTTCTGCATGTCAACAGCTCTGTGTGATTAAATTTTTAAGCGTGGCAGTGCAGTAATGGGTTAAGTGTGGCAATGTCAGGGGGCAGCAGGGGCCAGCTGCTCTGCAGGGGAAGGTGAGCCATGGGTGGAGCATGATACCAAGGCAGGTGGGAGCAGAGACATCACCAAGAAGCAGCAGGATATGGAGCAGCACATTTAGCACATTTGGTTTATGATCAGGGCCAGAGACAGTAATCAGGGTCAGACATAGTCCGGTGATTGCACAGCAAGTCCATAGTGATAACGCAAGTCCGAGACCAGGCCAGGAAGCCCAGCCAGCAGCCCCAAGTCAGGATCAGAGTCAGGATCAAGGAGGTAGGAGACCAGGTGTAGATGTAGCTGCCACCCAGCTGCGATGTAGCACAGGCAAGGGCCAGTGGTACAGCCTCAGCTTAAAAGCAGTTCCCAAGGGAAAGGAGAGGGAGGCCCTCACTTCTAGCTTTCTTCACAACAGGTCTTATCAGCAGAGCAGCTGACCTTGGACTTAGCCAGCTAAACTCTAACATAGGCAACGGCACTCCTAGAACAGGGCTGCGGTCCGGGCCTTGACAGCTAACGTACCCAAAACACTGCCAGGGCTCAAGACTTTTTTGCAAGTTGCAAGATTTCAGCAAAGGCTAGAGATGGTATTAAAAAGGCACGAGCTATGAATGTCAGGCACATGGATAAACATCTACTAACTTCTACATTTGCCTAACGCTGGGGGTTGAGCGGCCACTTAGGATGATTATAGGAGATTGTTTGAACTTTCTGCCTTTTTTTGCCAGATGACACTTTTCTCAGAAGAGGGGAGACTGGAAATTGCCTAGGTGCTGTGGCCTGTAACGCTTCGTCTTTTGCCATAGGTAGCAAGCGTGTGTCCCTCTTAGGTCACTTACTCTCCCTAACATTAGGATTTAGGAGGAAAGACTGCTGAAGCTACCCCATGTGGATTGCTGACTTCAGAGCAACAGGAGAAGCAGAAATTGTCCTGACACAATTGTTCTTGGTTTGAACTGACATGGGCGGGAGGAACACTGGTAATATGGTATAGAAACTATAATTAATTTCTAAATAAAAAGCACTCTCATTATCATAATGAAAATCCTTCCCTCCCTAATGGGTTGTTTTACTGTGATGCCCACAAAAATTGACAGTAGCTAAGCTGCTAGTATGCAAAGATCTCTTCTTGGCACGTTGACCATTCGTGTCATCTCTTCATACTCTGTCATCTTTTGTCTCATCGGTCTGTGTTAACACTTTGCAGTGTTACCTTTTGTTCTCTATTTGTGTATCACTCAAGGCAATAGTGCCTGTGAATGGGACTTCTGTGTGCTATGGTAACATAATTGATATTAATTGTCTATCATAAGAGATGATAATAATAGGGAGATCAAAATTAAATTACAAAATCAAAATGAACATGTACAGTATCATGACTTTGCTATCTGTCTCATAATTATTGATGCATGAACTTCACGCTTGTGAGTTGTAATGGCGTTTGCTATTTGTTGCCAAATATTAGTGATATTTTTTTCAATCTAGCTGTAAGTATTAATTAATGTGAGTTGTTAAATTTATACATATAGTCAGCTTACAGTTATCTTCAGGCAGATTGTTGGTGTCACAGATTAATTGCACCACAGATGCCGGCACAGCTTGAGTTTGCCAGGTTTTATTAGCTCTAGCTCAGCACTGGGTCTGCCAGACCTGTGCTGGCCGCACAAGAAATCGTTCAGTTATCTTTGCAATGTGCTTGCCAGTGCTGCTCCCTGTTACTCGATTTATTTGCTTGTGTTGCACTGGAGTCACGCTAAGCTAATTTACTGATTTGCTGCACGCTATGCCCCAGAACTAAGCAGCCCTTACCACAGGTACTAGTGCAGAGACACTATAGCCCATGATTTCACAGTACGGGAGTTTTGGTCACATTTTGCTGTAAGGACTACTGGGTTTAAAAACCCTGCAAAACCAGATTGATGTTTTAATGTGTGCTGTCAAATGACAGCCTGCGTGCTCAGGAGCGATGAGGCAAGCCTGCTGTTAGGGAACTGGTGAACTTTCCTGAGGACGGCAGGGGTGCCTGCCTAGTTCAAGCAGAGCAGGACAAACCAGCCTAGCTCTACATCACAAAGCTGTTCCCGTGTCCCTGCTCTGTGTCCTCAGAGCAAGACGCTCCTAAAGAGGCTGCAGAGTCACCTCATGGGCTTCACTTTTAGCGCAGGCTTGTGTGCCACACCCTGTCAGCTGGGACTTGTTGCTTTTTCCCTCATTTGCTTCAGAAAGCTAACTTTGGGTCCTGCACTTGGGTCACAACAACCCCATGCAGCGCTACAGGCTTGGGAAACAGTGGCTGGAAAGCTGCCTGGCAGAAAAGGACCTGGGGGTGCTGGTTGACAGCCGGCTGAATATGAGCCAGCAGTGTGCCCAGGTGGCCAAGAAGGCCAACGGCATCCTGGCCTGTATCAGAAATAGTGTGGCCAGCAGGAGCAGGGAGTTGATCGTCCCCCTGTACTCGGCACTGGTGAGGCCGCACCAGAAATACTGCGTTCAGTTTTGGGCCCCTCCCTACAGGAAAGACACTGAGGTGCTGGAGCGTGTCGAGAGAAGGGCAACGAAGCTGGTGAAGGGTCGAGAGCACAAGTCCTATGCGGAGCAGCTGAGGGAACTGGGGTTGTTTAGCCTGGAGAAAAGGAGGCTGAGGGGAGACCTTATCACTCTACAACTACCTGAAAGGAGGTTGTAGTGAGGTGGGTGCTGGTCTCTTCTCCTAAGTAACAAGCGATAGGATGAGAGGAAACGGCCTCAGGTTGCGGCAGAGGAGGTTTAGATGGGCTCTTAGGAAAAATTTCTTCACCAAAAGGGTTGTCAAGCCCTGGAACAGGCTGCCCAGGGAAGTGGTGGAGTCACCATCCCTGGAGGTGTTTAAAAGAGGTGTAGATGTGGTGCTTAGGGACATGGTGGTTTAGCAGTGGACTTGGCAGTGTTAAGTTTTCGGTTGGACTCAATGATCTTAAAGGTGTTTTCCGCCTTAAATGATTCTGTGATTCGTATGGCTTTAGTTGGGAGTGCTCTTTTCTAAACATTGAATGCATTTTGTTTGAAATACATGCAGAAAGCTATTTGTTTTTCACTCCTTGCTCGTCGAGGTTTGCAGAGGGGACATGGGCAAACGCTCCGCAGGCGCCTGCCAGGGGCTCGCCCCAGGAGGAGCGGGGCAGACGGCGGCTCCCCTCCCCGGGAAGGCCGGGGCCGCTGCCGGGCTCCGCTGCCGTGCTTTGGCCCGGCCGCGCGCCAGCCGCAGGCAGGGGGAGCTGCTGAGGGCGCGGGCGCCGCCATTTCCCTCGCTCGCCCTCCCCGGGCGGCCTCTTTCCGGGAGGAGGCGGGGACCGGCGCGGCACAGGCCGGCCCGAGGCGGCGCGGGGTAGGGGCGCCTGAGCAGCCATGCAGTCTGAGCGGGGCGGCAGCCGGCCCCGCAGGGAAGGTGGCCGGCACGGCCGGCGGCGGCCCGGCGGCGCGGAGAGGGCGGCCGAGGCGGCGACCGAAGGAAGCTGCGGGGACGGCCGCGGAGGAGGCGGGGGCCGGGGAAGAGGCGGCGCTCGCGGGCAGCGAGGAGGCGGGGGCCGGGGCAGGCGAGAGCCTCGAGGTCGCGGGGCAGCGGCGGCGCCCGCCGCTCAGCGCCACCGGCGGGTAAGCAGGAGGAGAGCCCGCCCGCCGCGGGTGCGGGGGAAGGCGGAGCTGAGCGCGGCGGGGCCCCGGGGCGGCCGTCGGGGTGGGGGCACAACCCTTCCCTCTCCTCCCCTGCTCCTCCCTGAGGCGGAGCCAGGCTGGCAGCCGCCGCCAGCGGCCTCTCCCGCGAGTTTGAGGTGGCGGGGAAGGGGTGCGGGGCGGCGGGCCTGCCAGCGTTACCTCCCTGGTCAGCTCGGCACCTGCGGCCGCCCTCTGCCCCCCTCTTCCTCCCCTGATGCAGCGGCAGCCAGCACCTACGTGCTCTAGTAGAAACAGAGAGAGGGATTTTTCTGGCCGAAATGCGTTTACAATTTTGTGCTGAAAAATACTAGTCTCGGTTAAAAAACGCATCTGAAAAATACATTCCTGTTTGCAAGTAGAGATGAAGAATTGCTGAATATTTTTGGCATAGTTGATTAGAAGTTGAAGTGAGTGTGTGACTTGTCCAGCCTGTGGTACTAGCAATGAAGACGTGGTAGTGTAGCTCATCTTACAGAATTGGTATTTGTGGTTCACTGGAACACGTATTTGTCATTAATGCAAATTGATGGCTGTGCTTTGACCAATTATAAAGTGCTTTATCAGATTAAAAGCAGTGCCTAAGTGTACCACAACTACACCTTCAGTTTCCTGTGGAGATGTTAAAATGCCTTCTACAACCCACCATGGTATGAGATCAACACTGCGCCTTTAAAAACAGTTTCCATTTATAAATGCTTTGACAGTACTAGGTTCAGATTGTCTTGCTTCTGTTAGCATTGTTACAACATAGAAATCGTGGTTGTCCCTGGATTGGCAAAAAGTTTACAGTGATGACCTAATACTGATTGGTGTTGGCAGCGCTGGGAGTCCTGATGTAGATGGACCAGCTGCTACCCCATTTTCAGCATCACGTTGATTAGATTCACTTTGACTTTTATGATGCTGTGGCTTCAGTTGGACCCAGTCAGTGTTTTATCTATATTAGAACTCCCATGGTTGCTGGTGGATTTAAAAAATGTAAAATATTCATCCCTCTTGTCATTGTATTTAGGTACATTTTAGCGCTTGTGTTTTGGGAGATGAAAGATGCAGCTGGATTGGAGCTGTTACCTAGAGGGTTGGTTGGTAATTTCACTTGTAAGCGATATAAATTGCTGAGTTCATACTGATGTGTGCAGATGGGTTTGGATTCTGGATGTGAAACAATAGTGCTCCCTCATAGGCCACAGAGGCATAGGGGGAAAATTCAGCACCTGTATTAGCTGAGGAAACTTCCGTCCTGGACTGATTTTTTGGAAGTCATTCTCAACCATTTCTTACTAAGTTGAAGTATATTTATACCTGTGTTCTCTCTGGTACTGTTGACCCAGCAGGACCCACTTCACAATTTAAAAGGTGCACTCAGGAATGGAATCATGTTATATGTATGTGGCTTTGTCTGGATTGTTGTTCGAAGTATTTCAGAAAGCAGTTAAAATTTTTCTTTTGGGATAGCTTACAATATGTTTTGCCTGATCACTGTGTTAGTGACTTTGATATGCTCTTCAGCTTAGTTTAGCACAGTGACTTTGGTTTTGGCCTAGGCTGATATGGGTTGGGTCTTTAAAAGTGAAGCAATAGCTAAGATTTTCCCAGAACTCTACTAAAGAGTGTTTAAGCATAACACTCTTCCTGTACTGGAGGCTTTTGATATTAAGCCCTGTATGCTCTCTTAGCACACCTGCCACAAATCTTGTGTTTAGCAGCCTGGAGGGGACTGGCTTCCAGCAATGCAGCCATAGTGTCAACAGCTGTGCCAGCCTGCAGCTGCTGATGTCTAGTGTTACCTCTGAGCCAATCTCATAATTTACCACTTCTGAAACAGGGAGGACCTCCTCCTTCCTCTTCTTTCTTCCATCTGTGTGGTCAGACAGGCTCCCTTGTACTGTCTTTGTTGTGTGCTAGACCATGTTTTCCAAACAGATTCAGCTCTTACCTGGCAGGAAATTACCCCCTTTTATTCCCAGTTCCTTAGGGTTCTCTCTGTTCAGCAAAGTGACTTGTTTTACACAAGTGCACCAGCTTATTGAGAGTGTGCTTGGCCCAGAGTAAGCGGTTTGTGTGCAAGGAGACCCTGCTGTCTTTCAGCAACAAGGCTCAGATCTTCTGAAGTGATGATGAGTAAATTGCAAACCTGGAGAGCTAGGTAATAATAAGGGGAATGTGAGTGGTCTTATCATATCACTTTCTTTGCTGTGTGCTGAGAAGCTGGAGTCTTCTCTGAAAATCTCCTGTCTTTTTTTCAAATGGGCCTTGAAATTCCCTGGAGAAGAGAGGCTAAGAATGCTATAATTTTGTAATATCTAGGATTTTCAAGGGCAATTCTAACCCTTTTGCTTTCTAGGGTAAAATTAATGGAGGATTACACTCTGCATTTCCACACTGCTGGTGTCAACGTGGCATTTTGGAGGAATTTTCCTACTAGATTGGGGTCATTCTAGCATTGTATAATCAGGATTTAGATGACCTGGTATTATTTCCTGAAAATAATTTTAAGTCTAGGTTCTTCTATGGTTTTAAAGCTCTGCTAAATTTATAATTTTATTTGCTTATACCCCAATTGTTTATAAAACTATTGCTGCTAAGCTTGATATTTAAGTAATTTTTTATTGCTGGAGCTTTAGTTGTTGCCTGAGAAGTTTCTTCTTTATTGTGTCTTCAATTATGAAAAGCTTTATGACAAAATCTACATCAAATTGTATTAAAGTAAATGGATTTGGATTTGTTGAGCCTGCTATGGTCAGAGCAGTAAAATGCAAGTAAAATTACAGGTGAATGGATTCAGTGAAATGTAATAAGAGTGTTAATAGAACCAAACTTCATTAAAAACTCTTGGAAATAAACAGTTTTTACACTGAAGTAGAAATTGGCATAATATTTTGGCAGCAGTATTTCTTAGTCAGTTGCATTTATTTAAAACCACTATTCATCTTCCAGTTTTGTGTTTTGGATGTTTTAATTTAATGGTGCCTAAGCTTGTGTTTGAAGCTACAGGAGGACATTGTTTCTGACCTGTACAACAGAAGAAAGTGTAGTGGTGGCACATTCGGTTCTCAGTATTTTTGTGGACCAGTAAAGGCTGGACACCACTTCACATGTTTGACACTACTGTAAGTGTACTGTAATTCTTTGTTTTTAGTAATTAGTGATCAGCTGTGCTACTTGTAAAACCTGTCAAGACCCAGTACTTGCTGAGTCAGTTCTCCTCTGCTGGGTGCTAATATAGAAGGAGATCAGGGTGCTATTTGTTTATAAATAATTGACTTACTCATTCCCTGCATAGTAGATCCAGCTGTGGATCAGAGTCTTAAAGATGAAAGCTTTCATGATTTCTGTCAGCTCTTGAGGAGATAGCTGTCTGAGGAACTCCCCAGCTCCACTCTCGAAACAAGATGCTGCCTCTCTCAAACGTTTAGAAACCGTGAGGAGAAGTGTTCTTATTCCTTGTGAAGAGGAAAAAGGATCTTGCACTTGTTAGGTCTTTTTGTAACTAGTGTGCATGTTCATTTAACTGACTTGATTACTTGAAGATTTTGTGTCCTCCCTTCAAAAATGAATCCGAGTCTAACTATGACCAGCTGGTTTACCAAATGGCAGATTTCTTTGTATATCTGTCATCTTGAATAATTTTCTGTTGTTTCTGTCTGCTTTAACTAATCTATTCTATGTTAAATAAATAGAACACATTTGCAATTATTAATTTTTCGTAAAATGATGTAGAATTACAATGCTTAAAGTAAAAGGTCTGATTGACACTGGCCCAGTATTTTCTCCCACTTCTATTCTAACTCCTCTAACTTGCTCGGAATTCGTATTTTATGTACTGTCAGGATTTTTAAATTGTGCTCTCTATGAAATACAACCTATTAAAACAAAAACAACTTTCTGAAATTGTGGGCATGATACTGGGTTTTATTTTGATGGTCCTTGACCACATCATTTTGTGGGTGTTTTGAGGAGACTTTCTTTTGTTCTTTTTATTTATTACATTTGCAATTTACAAAATGTTCTTTTAACTTTCTTTTCAGTGATGCACTGAGTGTATGTGATGCATGCTATTACTTCAGCGCAGTCAGAATTGGCAGGTCTGTTTCAATATTCCTTTTCTGGCTTTGGACATTGGTTGCAGTAAACATTTTATTGTTAAAGAATGGAGGTTAACGGACCGATTTTAGTGCAGTCTTTCTTACTTATGGTTAGTTTCAAGACGACATCACGTTTATTTAGTGTTTGTTATATCTTCATTCTTGTGGTCCATGCACATGTAAAACTGATCTAAGAGAACATCTAATGCTGTCAGCATCAGATAAATTTTTCCTGATTAGTATGAGCTAAATCTTTACAGTCTAAGCAACTGCAAAAAGCAATCTGTTCGCAGGCATGGTAACAAAAGCTTGGATTTTTCAAATACAGATACATTTGATTTCCTTTAGAACACTGTAACAGAGCTTGTGTAGATAGGAGAAGAATAGATTTCTGGGTCTTGAACACAGTAAATCTTTTGACATTTTATGTTAATGTTCTCAAAAGCAACTAGGAAAAAAACTTTAGAATAAGGTACGTCAGTTTGTGGGCTGTACTTAATTACTAATGAGGTGTGAAGAGCTTCCCTTCTCAGGAGTTACTCTACTGTGATGAGGTGTGAAGAGGCACTAACTGATTATGAATGAAGTGTGGATTATGTTATTTTGAGTGTATTGATTTAGATTAAGCCTCTTGAAAAGTGTCAACAAGGGGTTGGAAACTTCTCTAGGGTTGGTTCAGTGTCAAACTGGTGTTTGTTAAATGGGATTCTGCAAGGCTTCATTCTGTCTCTGTTCATGTTCAGTGTTTCTATTAATAATTCCGATGAAGGAGTAAAATATACAGTGTTAAAATTTGCAGACAGTACTAAACTGGAAGGGTAGGCAGGAGGGTGGAGCACAGAATGCAGTCTCAACGAATGGGAGAAACAGCCTGCAGTAAGGTGTAATTCAAAGTCAAATATAACACAACTACATCATTTATGTAGGAAAAAGATAAATGCTTTTTATCCAGCCAAAGTTAATTTATACTTTTCAGTTTCTAGACCATAGAGAAGCCAGCTTTTCACAGCACTGGGGACTGCAATGTTTCGTAATAATCCCTGATTGTTTAGTGATATTTATTGTTATTCCTTCAGCATATTTTACCAACCTCCTTGCTGATTTAACTTGAGATACTTGTACTGAAAGCATCCCATTACACAGGTGAATATGCAGCATCATTGCTGCATAACAGCTTTATGTCTGACTTTTTTTTTTGTGTGTGTAACTTCCATGGAAATTGCTTGGGGTTTTTTTATGGTTTGGATGGCTGTGCATTTCTGTCCCCGCCTACTTAAATGCTTTTATTCCTCTTTTTTCCCCTCAGGTCTCTGGGGTAGTAATTTGGTAACTTTCAAACAGGTTGTCCCGAAAATTTGCTAGCTTAAACAAATAACTTTATCAGCTCCATATTTTGTTAATTGTATGAAACGCAACTTTCAATCATTACCTTATTTAGATTTAATTATCCCATAAAATGGAGGGGATTTTATTCGGAGGAAGTGTAAAACGCTAACACCTTGAATATTGGAGAAGCTCTCCCGAGAACTTCCCATCACGTTTAACTAAACATTTTAGAATTTAGGGAAGGACTACGGATTTAAGAATCCACCCATCCATCTTAAAATACAATTCGGCGATGACACAGCGCTGGCAGTGACCAGCAGGTGGGGCAGGCAGCCTGCCCCTTAGCGCTGGTCGCTCCCTGTGCTGCCCTGCGGCACAGCCGCGCTGCCTCGGGCGGAGAAAGTGCCCGAATTCAGTGGTGAAGAGTAAGGATGTGCGGGCGTCATGGGGTGGGGATGTTTTTCTCGTCTCAGGGTGATGTTTTCTGAACGTACAGCGAAACGTATGAAAATCACACATATGTGTGGATTATTAGGACTTGCTACTGGGTATTTGTTCCAAACACAGCCCTGAAGGAAGGTTAATTTTAGGAAGGGAATGCTTAGTAATTCTGAGCTAAAAATCTTGTTGTGCTACTGGGATGAGTAGATGGTCCCAGAGAACTTCATACAGGGTTTTGTATGGGTACATCAAGTGAGACATAGTAGGTGTTCATGCTGAAGAAAAAACAAATTTGTAGAAATGATGAAATTTGATTAAAAAATTATTCCATACAGTTCTGCTTCTGTTTTCCTCACAAAAGTAACCGGGTAGTTTCAGGAGCCCTGTTACAGGTTTCCAGCCAGTCTAATGGTGCTGCACAGCCTTTTGTAGCTACCAGAAGGTTTCAATGTATTTTAAAGGAACAAAAAAATGCTGATTATTGATTCAGTGGTGATATAGATCCTTATAACAAGTACAAAGGAATATTTCTTAGAGGTTTTCATAATCAAAGGATTTCAAGCCTGTGTGATTTGGTGTTCTATGGTAAGGCATAGAGGGGGTCCATTTCCCACTCTTTCATGTATGCGATTCCTCTGGATTTTTATATGCATGTGGGTTTTTTTTTTTTTTTTTTTTTTTTAATAAGGTTTTAACTTTTGTGCAGGTAGACTTAATAATATATCCTGCTGGTAAAACCTGTAAATCTGCTGCAGTGTGTGAGAACCTTGCCTCAAGGTCCTGTTTCCATTCCTGCTTCACTTTTCCCAGAGGATAACCATACAGTTACAGACTGTACAGACTCTCTCTTTAACCCTGGAATAACCACTGTCTCTGTCTTGTAGAGAACAGAGTGGTGATTCTGGGCCGTAACTCTTCCTAGACTTACTGCTCTATCACTGTCATGTTGTGAGGCCTTGACCTTTTTCTGACTGCCTGACAAACTAAGGGTTTGTTTTTTGGTGGGTTGGTGTTTTTTGTTTTTTTTTTTTCCTTTCTGTATTTTGTTTCAGGCTGTATTACTCAGGTTATGCTGCTTTGCTGACTTCACTGGCCGATTATGTTCCCATTAAGTTGTAACAGTATGTGGCATGCCCATGGAGGCAACAGAAGCTCAAATGATCCCGTACTCCTTATTTCTTTTCCTTCCACTTCACCCTAGCAAGGGTGTTAAAAGATTATTGTCTCAGAGTAAAATTTACTTGTAGAAGTAGAATTAAAAAATGAATTGTGCTAATGAGGAAAGTTAGCTCCTGCAGTATTTTTGGCATGGCTCTTTGTACTTTGTTTGAGTTACTGTCAAGGGTGGTTTTTTTGGTGCAAATTTGTGGGTTACACTAAAGTGTAATACTGGTGGACTCAAAGTTGTTTCCTTCCTGATGGAACCACAGTTGTAGTTGGCCACCAGTTGTCTAGACAGTTGAGCGCTGTCTAGAGCTCACCACCACAAAATGGATGTGAAGTTCTCCTGCAGTTAGTGTTCTGTATGTACCTAGGGCTGGCAACCAGTGCAAATTGTTGCAGGTAGAGATGTGATGTGCACATAAAATCCTGGGATCATAGTGCACCCCAGCGAGTACAGCCCAGTCCTCCTTTACCTTGTTGGTAATTTGGATGTGTTTGTACTTTCAGCAAGTTCTAAATGATTCTTAGAGCTTCTTCGCAGTAGTGTTAACAGCAGGATCAGAGCATCATTGTGCAGTAGCTCTTACTTTTTACAATTATATTCTAGACCAATGGCAAAATAAATTGACATTTTAACATCTTGTTTTTATAAGTATGGCATTAGGGTGTTGAGGACCTTGGACAACGATTCTTCACTACTTTATCTCATGTTGCATGTTGGGTTTAAGAAAGCAGATTCTTTAAGGCTATTAGGAAAAATATCTTTCAGATGATTCCCCCCCCCCCCCCCCCAAAGAAAAGTTGGAGATGAATGAAGAAGGGGTTTCTGAGTTTTGAGTGGTGATCTCTAAAATGTCTGCAGTAAGTTGCATTCAAATTTGATATACAAATAAAGGTGGGTTTTTTTTTTTTTTGAGTGAATGCAAAGACAGATATTTGAAAACATCCGTGGTACTCTACCACCCTGATTTAGTTATAAAACAGTTTCATAAAGGCTATTTAAAAATCAAACAACAATACTGCTTCTTGAGCCTCTCAAGAGGCTCATAGTCACAAAATAAACATGGAGATACAATACACAGTGGAATTTTTCATGAGCACTTGATAAGTTTACATCTGTTTGTATAGAATTATTTGAGCCTTGTTTAATGATAGGCTTTTTACAGATGTTCTGTCTAGATAGCAGTCATGTTTTTCTTCTTTAGCTGTAAATAGGTTTGAACATAACTTGTCAGGATCTAGACTTTTTTTCTTCTGTTATTTCACGTTGTTTTTCTGCGACTGCAATGATGCTTTTGGGGGAGGAAACTTTGGTTACACTCTTTATCTACAAGTTACATATTGTAGAGGACTATAGTTCATACTAGGTCATAGTCACATGACTAATCTGTTTGAATTACCCAGAAAACATTTTAAAATTCAAGGGGAGAGAAATGTTTTTTGCTATTGAAGTTAGTAAGACAGCTTCTAGAACCATACTTTGCAAGTGCTGGAGCAATTTTATGTAAAAACTTCAAGAACAGGTCTCTTTCTTGTGTGCTTCATGAGATGTTTTTCCCTTTAACTGGAGCATCATTCCTCTTATGCAAAACAGATTTCTGAATAGGATGTCTCTCTTGGCTAATTCTATCTTTAGCTAACCCAAAGTGATGAATTCCAGTATCCAACATTTATGAAGCAGTCTTAGGATTTCATCCCTCTTTCAAAAATTCTCATCCTGTACAATAAGGACTAAAAGCTTTTTTCTTCATGCTACCTGTTCTCTCAGTTGCCCTTTCTGCTAATTAAGCTTCTCCTTAGCTTTGGTAGATCTCTCTAAAGGTCACCAATAGAGCAAACTAGTGAAGAGGATTACTCTTTGCAGGGGTATTTTTTCTCTTTTCATGAAAAAAACTCTCTCGAGGCTCTTCCTTCCTTACTTAAAAGAATAAAAAAAAAAAAAAAAGCACTAGCTTTTTCCTTTTTCCCTCAGGTTGAAAAAACAGTTTCTATTATAAACTTGAACTTGTACTGGAAGAGCTATGAAGTCTAGGTGAGCAATAAGGAAGTAAATTGTTTCTGTTAATGACACGCAATGCTTAAAAATCACTGGAGGCTCACTACAGGTTCATCAATAGGTAAATATGCCAATATGAGAAGACTGTGAACATACAAACATATGTATGTGACCTCATTCCCATTAATCCTTTTGAAGAAATAATTTTTAACCTACTCTGTCATGTTTATCACTGTAGTGATGGAATAGATTTAATATTTGGCAATACTATTTAATCTTATTAATACTTTTGAAAAATCATTAAGTGCAATGCACTAAATATTAAAAATGAAGGATTTTTTTGTCTTTGCATTTTGTTGGGTGTAGTCTGGAGAAAAATAAAGCATAAAAGCAAAAGGATTTGCAAATACCTACACTGACTTGTCTAAGCTGGCTGCCAAGAATTGCAATTAAGTGACTTTTACAAATTCTTGTTTTCTGTTGAATAATTGGAAGGGGAAAAAATTTTATCTAAAGTACGTGAAACCCTGAAGGAGAAAGTATAATGAAAAGTGGTTTAATTATTTTCAGTGAGACAGCAAAGCAGATTGATGAGCTTATCAATAATAATTGTTTATTTTCTTGCCTTATTGTATCCTTTGTTAGCCACTGAAAATGCTGTTTATGATGCAGAAAAAAAGTCTCTTAATGAATTAATGTATTATTTTCAGCTCTTTCTCAAAATATCCTTGTGTCTGCCAGTTTACATTAGAAACAGCTTGTGCGTAAGGTTACAGAGCCATTAGCACTGATGCTTTTTTGTAAAAAGGCAGTCAGTGGACATACAGAGCCTGTTTTAGATACAGAGAGTGCATGATGAAAAGGTTTCAATCTGCAATGAATAATGAAGTGAAGGATTTGGAGAATGTGGAGAAAAGGAATAAGTTCAAACTGTGGTCTGCTTTCTTCCCAGTTTCCAAATACAAAGTGCAGTCAAGTTTTTTTTCACTTTCCAGATAAGTGACCTGCCATTGGACTTTAAATACGTTTTGAAGTGAATTTCCCTCAATCCCTTTGTTTCAGTCTCTTTGTACTTTATGTAAAAACATGATATTGTCATAAAGATAGAGCAGGAATGAAAGAATGAATGATGTGAAGTGTTATGGGTTTTTTGTTTCTTTTTTTCTTGCGTGTGTGGTGGTTGGGCATCTGCATGGCGCATAGGCCACCAGCTTCTCGAGTTCTCCTGCTGGGAGTGTCCAGTTGCTGTACAAAGAATAGGTCTGGCTGAGAAAACAAGCTAGATGACCCATTTCAGACTATCCAGAGTCACTGTATTCACGTGGGATGTGGGAGATGCGACTTGAAATGCATTTGTGCGGAGAAGGGAATTGAATTTATTTCCACTTGCTGCATAAAATGCTGTAGTTCTACAGTAGCTGAATAAACATGGATTGTATTTATTTACACTATCTCTTTGAGATGTTTTGTTTTGGCACTCCTCTCTCTTATGCCCCAGTCCCCATCTATTCTCAGGTCATTTCAGGACAAGCAGAACTATTTTTGCTGGTGAAAGTTTTACACTTCTGTCAAATGGTGAGGTAGCTGTTAGAGGTTTTTGATAAATTCTTGTATTTCTGTTGCCTGCAGCGGGTGACTGATTTGAGACCAAGTGCATGCCACACATTGGTGGTATAAAATTCTGCTTCTGACTTACCTGAGTCAGGACAGCATAATGTCTCTACACCTTTTTTTATCTGTTATGTTGATACTTTGATATATAGACAGAGTCCCCAAACATGTTCATCATTAATTCTCAAACTATAGTATAGCAGCTGGAGTATGTACTGCTCTGGGAGCTATACTACTACCTTTACCATCTTTGAGCTATACTACTAAAAGAGCTTGAAAATGGGGGGTGTGGTGTGTTGCTGCCTTTTGTTTTGGAGGAGGATGATAGAGACGCATTATCCATCATACAGCTACATTTTGAATTACAGTGCATGTGGATTCAACACAAGCCTATCTCTCTTGGAGGCAAACCCACCATAAATCAGATGTTTGGCAGTAATTTGCTGCATTATGGGACAGCGCATTGCATGGTGCCTGAGGGAACTCCAGCTGATTAGTTCCTCTTTTTTGCTGACTTTGTGCTAGGAAGGGGGCTGCTGACTTGCACAATGAAAGTTGATAATGGAGGGTGTGAGTGGCTGCTTTTTTTCACGGCTTGGGTATACTGTCAGGGAAATCCTGCCTTGATTATAAGGCAGAAATTGCAATCTATAAGTTTGGAAGCATATCCTTGATGAATTACTTTTCTGCTCATTTCCCCTTTCCTTGCATCACTATGTTGACTGTGTGGTTTGCAGACTTCTATGAAAATGGAAAGGAGAAAAACTGGGCTTCCTCACTGACCAGCCCATACATTTCTCATGTCATTGAAAAGACAAGGAAAAAGAAGGGGGTTTGTGTCTGTTTATCAAGTGGGTAGTTAGTACTCTTTGCGTCTTTACTGTTTTCCACCATCTAAAGAAAGAAATTAATTTTAGTGTTGATCTCAGAAATGCTGTTTAAAACCCTGGGAGTTGAGGATAGTATCTTTTTGATGCAACATTGCGCTAATATGTGGTTATTTTGTCTAGTGTGACTTGATTCTTTTTTTAATCAGTGTAATTCAATATATATATGTGTATATATATATCCTGCTTACTTGTTCCTTGATGTGTGGTTTTGCATTCTGCTTTATAGTTATACATTTTGTTTGCATGTTAGGCATCTGCTTTTTATCCTCAGTATCTTTTTTATAATTTATTGTTCATTGATTTACTATGTGGCTGTGTATTGGTCCTAAAAATGATCCCTTTTTGACCCCCCTTTCTGAAAATATTGTCAAATGAGGATATTTGTAACTGCAGTCTTACTGCTTCATTGTGCCACACCATAAATGTAATAATGCAACTTAATTTAAAAAATGCATGACAGCTGGATCTGCGAGTTTGTTGATAGAAGGGTAGTAGAGATGTGAGGTTTTTCAGTAACGTGAAATTATAATTAGGAAATAGCAGTATATTAGTAATGAAAGATGAGAAACTTAAGGACTATGCTACTGACAGTGTTGCAGGCATAGTGAAGGGGGGAGGAAAGCAGAATGCTGTCCTTTTGAATTTCTTGTATAGTACCTTTTTAGGGTTTCAAATTAGTAGAGTGTCTCCTTTCACAGATTTAATTTTCATTATCTGAATATCTTTGTGTTTGTAATATGCTGTTGTTATGTGATAGTTGATCTGAAAAAGTGACAGATATTGGGTGTTTTAATTTAAATTCAAGACAGAATTTTCCGCTGTGAACCAAACATCAATACCTGTATACTGAACCTCTGAAATGATGCATTACACCTGTCTCAGTGACGGTCTTAAAGCAGTAACTGAAAAAGGGGGCTAAAACCAGTCCCAAATGTTCTAAAGTTCATGTTGAAAGTTTTACCAATCAACATAAATATTTGTAGCAAAGTATCTTTTTTAAAAATTTTTATTTAAAAAAATATGTGAATTTGACAAAGAACACGTGTGTCCACATGTATTAAGTGGAACAAGAATAGTAATGGAGAATTTGCAAAACAAAATTGGCTTTAGAAAAACAAGTTTAACATTGCAGGAAATTAAAGCCAAGGATATGGCTTACCAGTACCCTTAGCCAATCTAGCAGATAAGTGCTGCCAGTTATGAAGGAAGGACCTGCTTCCCAGATCCCATATTTCATGGCATGCTTCCAGCCTATCTAACCATTATTTGTGCTTGTCTGATTCTGCTGTGAACCGATATAAGGAATTTAAGCTTGCAGAAGGTTAACAGTAGGAAAGGGAAGAAAACTATTGATTATTTTTTCTGCCAGTTTAGGTGTACAATTTCAAAGAATACTGTTCTGTTTGGTGTCTTTCATAATTCTTTCTTCTTTGATGCTGTGCCAATTGAAAATATAACAGTGTGGGTGAATATCACTAGTTATTTTCATGTTTTGAAATCCATAGGAAAATAATGTCTTACTCCTTATGTCCTTTCTTTTTTTACAAAATAGATGCATTTAAAAACCCCTAAATTTAACTTGGTACTAAATATTATCAAATATTTATGAATTTAAATGTATGAAAGAGTTATCTTGTTATTTGTTATTCAAATGTAACATAAGTTCTGGAGAACTTATTGTTCTGGAGAACAACATTTCAAAATGTTGTTTTTTGGTTGGTTGGTTTTTTTCCTTGTGGTAAAAAATGGATCTATTGAGAAACTTTGTTGCATTTTTTTCCTTGCATGAGAAACCCTGAAGCTTCTCCAGCATGTTGGTTTTGATATTGGTAGAGAGTTACTGGATTTGTGTTGGTTTTGTTCTAAAACTGTGGGCATGTCGGGGGTCTTAAATAAGCATTAGACTTGTCTGTAGAACTGAGGTTCTCTAAACTTTACTCTTCTGAGCAGACTTTAAATTTATGAAGTAATCTTTGTGAGTTAGGATCAAGACTCAAATTTTTCTCTGTTCTGCAGATGGATGCTGCTTTGGGTGAGCTTTTTACATAATTTGTCATACTCTTACTTCACCATTGAGATGGTTACAGAAGTACAAAGCTTTTCAATACATATCAGTTTATAACAGATATGTTTATTGAGAGAGGCTGTCTTACTCATTGACTCATGAAGACTAGCAAAATAGCAATATCCTTTAAAAAGTTATTGAACTGTTGACGTAAATATATACCCTCAATAAACTATTTCTTGATGTTATAGAACTGCTCATGTGTGTTCTTTAAAAGTTATTGTTAAAGCTGTTAATACAACTGACTGCTTTTGCAATTTTAGAAGTGCTAGAATAAAACAACAAAATGAAACACTAAGAATTAGGTATTGGAGGTTTTCAAGCCCTGAGTGGACACACCCCCAAACTGCTTGGTCTGATTTCAGTTTTGACCTTCTTTTGAGTAGGTGGCTAGACAAGATGACTCTTGCAATCCCTTTCAGCTTGGATTAGTCTATAATACTGTGACATTAACACATAAGAATTGAATCCATTTCTGAGTACAGTCAGTCTCTAATGCAGCTCAGGATACTTCTATTTAGGAACGGCAGATTTGGTAAGAACAAATAACTTTCTGTAGAAATTTTCCTTAACCTATCCAAAATACTAAGTATAATTTGGTTTTAGAATATGACATACAACATTCACATATGTGGATCCATATGTATGCAATATATAAACCCCCTAACTTTGGCAAATACAGCCTATATATAGGAACAATCAGTAGTCAAACTGAAAATGCTGTAACCTTTGTGGCAATGTACTTACTTCGTAAGGTTTTCTTGAAACCTGTTATTTCTGTCAAGACAGAGGCTCCTATTTTATGTTTGCACTCATATTTTTGACTGAATGTTTGTAAGAAAAACATTTGGCTTTTTTAAGTTGCTGTCAATTTGAAAGTAATAGAGCTGCCAGGTTTTGTGCAGGTCCATGTGACAATTTTGTATAAATTGCTTGACAAGTTTGCATAGTTGCCAGTAACTTTCATATAATCATTTCTGCTGAATTAAAGGAAAAATACAGTTGCTTTTTTGTTGGTGGAAGTGTATTGGCTTGGCAAGTTTAGAAAATCAAAAGTCTCTTTATCTAGAGACAGCAGCTGGACAAACTTCCTACAGGCTTTTTGCTCACAGTATGGCTCAGCCTTGGGGAAGGGGAGGAAAAGGACTACTACAGTTAACGCAGCTTGTTGAGTCTCTACTGAGTTTCACAAAATGGTGCAGAATGAGTGCTGAATTTATAATGATGCCATTCTTATAACATAGCCCATCAAATATCCTTCAGTTTGGAGTTTTAATCTAAATGAGTAGAGCTAAATTTTAGTGGGTGGCTTTGTTGTTTGGAAAATCCTGTATCTCATGAGTGAAGTGTTGAAATACGCAGTTTCCAAAATAAATACTTACCTGACAGGCTTTACCAAGTTCCCAAGTCTACTTCTAATGTTAGAGAATGGAGCTTTTGAGACTTCCTTTCTGTGAACGTACATTGTATGGTTATTAAGTTTATTTTATCTATGAGTCAACAGTTTTCAGACTGGGTCTTTAGATGCTGCAGTACAAAACTTCAGCAATGTGTAGTAGAGGTTGGTTCATTTTGCCCCTGTAAGCCACCCATTTGAAGGACCATGCAGCTAATCATGTGCTAGCAGGTTCCAGAGGTATTTCTGAGATAGCAGTGGAAAGTGAATATCAGATTTTATGGATTCTTTTCTAGTTCTTTGAAAGGGAAGATAGTCTGCCATTTAACTCAGTAGTTACAAACAAAATAACCCAGCTGTTTGCCTGTGGGACTTTTTTTTTTTTTTTTTTCTGGCTCAGTGAGTCTAAGGGAGAGATTTAGCTCCTAATAGAAGCTGTTGTTCCAATTCAGTGAGGCTTAAGATTTGTACAAAATATGGCTATAGCTTGTGGAAATGTTAATAATGATCTGTGAGAAAGATGAAGAATGACTTGTAGCCTCCTGGCGCTTTATTATGTTATAATTTTATTGAGTGCAAAGAATGTTTTTTAGAGGTGTTTTTTTCAGTTAAACAGTAATGAGAAAACAGTCTCTTTTCATTTGAAGTTTTTAATCAGTTCCAATTACTTGCATCTCATAGACAGAATAAGCAGGAACTTTGAAGCAAAATAGTTTGGTGGGCAAGATTATTATATTTACTTTTTCACTGTTATTGTGGTCAGACTTGTGAATATGATATCTGTTGAAAACAATTCAGTATAGATAAGCTAACAGCTCACCATTTTTGGCAGGTGTTGCTGAGTATTATTACAAAATATTCTCTTCTGTCTCTGGAAGAAGCTATGGTATCTTACGGTATCACTGCATTAGGAAAATCTTATTTTTCAGGGAAATTTAAAAATCTTATCTTTCATTTACTTTTCTAAAATCTGGATTAAGAGTACTAAATAAGAATGGTTTGGGGGATTGTATTCCACTCTTACCTCATACTGACTTTTTTATATTGTTTTAACTTGCTCTTTTTCCTCTGTATGGAAATTTATCATTAGTATTTCTAGGTAGACAGAACAATGTGTTGGCATGCTTCATGGGATTTTCCCAGATAGTAGACTATGTATGTAATATACTGACAGACATGTTTACCTTGTTAATTCACTATTGGTATTTTTTTATTTTTTTATTTTTAAAACTAAATTCCTGTTTGTCATTGTGAATTGCATTTCAATTTCTGTCACTGAATTACAGCCATCTGTCTAGGTAACTTCATAAAGATAACATTCTGTATTATTTCTTGTAGGTAAAGGCATTTTGATTCTAAACACCTACAAACTTGCATCAGTATCGAAAAAATTGCACGAGTACTTTGTCTTTTGTAAAATAATAGCATTAATCTAAGAAATACGCTTAAAAATGCAGTGCTGCTTTTGTTTGCTATAATTCTAAGTATATATTCTGTTTTTCTTTAATACACCATACAGTTTGTATTTTAGAGCGCCCATTAAATTTCCACTGCAATAAATCGGATAATGTATTCCTTTGCCACCTTAAGATTTAATGTTAATCTCTAATTACTTACAAGACAGAGAAGAGGGACATATATCTAGGGGTTGTAATTAGGTAAATGTGGAAAATCAGAACAACTTTTTTGAGAATTATTATGCTATATATAACTATCATAAAGTATAAGCCTATCAATCGTTGTCATAGAGAAAATTAAGCTGTCAGGGGATTCTCCTGTACCTTTCTGGATTTGAGGTAAAAAAAGTGCATTTAATGAGCACTGTTAGAAAAAAATGAAATCTTTTTGAGGTTGTGTTGTATTCATATTGTGCTAAGATAATTCCTGGTGTAATCTCATTGCTCCTGTTTGGTTATACCAGCAATAACTTTGAACCATGAAATTAAAAGCAGATATGTCTTTCCAAGAGCAATTTAAGTCATTAAAGTGTAGCTGCTGTTCACATTTCCACTTATGTCTGCCTAGAGGAAACACTCAGTTAATACCAGCCAAGCTACCTTACTTATTGTCACTCATGCAAGCCTCTGTGTACAGACTTCTATTCTGCGAAACAATTTAAACTGTAAAGATCACAAACTGCTTTGTTGCTTAATTATATATGTTTTTTTGACCCTATGACTTGGGGTCATAGGGTTCCATCTGTGAGAATTTGACTGTAACAGATGCTGCTTAAACTGGGATGAGGAGGAGAGGAGAAATTGTCTCTGCACAGACACCTACTATTTTAAATACAAATGAGGAAGAGATATATGCCTGTTTGTGATGTCGCTGATAGCCTAGGTCAGATTCAATCCATAGGATATTTTCATTTTGTCTTGCTAGCTTTTTCCCCTGATAAGAAGAGAAATTGGGATTGAGGCAGATAAGCCTGAATGTCATCGCACTTGGCCACAGCCTTACAGCAGTTTACAAGAAGGGAAGAAGGAATCAAGGCAGAAGTTTACTCAAGAATTGGTGTGTGCTGTTGCTGGTTAGGAGAGCAGCAAATGCAGGGAGTAGACAGTGGTTATCACTGTCCATGAACATGCAAGTGTCCATGCATGGCAGTGGCTAACTGTTAATTGTGGGCTCTGTGTGAATTTATAAGATGTCTGGGGTATTGTAGGTAAGTGTCCCTGATAAAGAATGGAAAAGATTAAGGAAATGTGTATGTTTTTGAGAGGTGTAACATTCAAAACAGTAATACAGAAGTTACAGTAATGAAGGGGAAAAGTAGCACTTGATCAATATAATTGTGAAGAGTTTCTAAAGATAAAATGAAAAGGTTATTGTATAAATTTGGGAAGAAGGTGAAGGAGAGAAATAGCTATGCTCTTTCTAACAGATGAACAAAAAAGCTGAAACTATGTTTTCATACATTCTGTAAAGTGACATTCTTGGGAAGAGAATTGGGAGAAATACTACAAAATAAATAGAACGGAAATCTAATAATGCATGATACCTACATAATGGGGAAGGCCAGTTGGCCCAAGAAAGGCAAGCTGAACGTAGGTTGTTTCTATGTTCCTCCCAGTCTTTGTAGAATATTCTGAATACTGACAGAGATTAAATGTTTTAAACTTTTCTTACAGAGTTAATAGAACTGAACAGGAAGAGGGCTGTAAGCCTTAACTCCTGTGGCTTCCTAAGGGTAATAAATGCAGTTTTAGAATGTCTTAATGGAAGCTCTGACTTTTAATGCACTTTTTAGTTTTTTTTTTTAAAGGGCTGTGAGCTCAACAATTCTTGTTGAGTGTTTGCACATGTGTGCTTAACACGCTAGGACTGACTGCACTTACAGCAAAGAGTGGTTGAGTAATTGAAGCAGGATGTAAGAGGTCACTGTTGCACTTTATCCATTGTGTACTTCAGCCTTGGTTTGATCCAAACCACTCTGGGTTCCAGGGAAGTGCAGAAGGATGACCTGGGGGGAAATTGCCTGTTCAGAACAATGTTTACTTCATTTTGACACCTTCATTCCTGAACCGTGTGCATCAACATGTTCTTGTCTGTAAGAAAAGTCAAACAGAAAGCCTGCTTTCCTATTTTTTCTCAATACCATACCATCCCCAACCCTGTATGCAAAATTAGTGTATAAAGGAGGGTGTAGTAAAATAGCCTTTTGCTGTGTTAGACTGTAGACTGGGGTCATGTGTGCTATGCATTTTGCTTTCCTTCAGAAGGAAAGCAGAGTCATAGGCTCTGGTAAAGGATGAGAATACATTCCTTGACAGAAGACCTCAAATCATGCAAGGTCCTCTGCAGGGGGGCTTGGCTCTCTCACTGTTG